>NC_092719.1:93076360-93380110 GCF_047496885.1 Scyliorhinus torazame
GATAGATAGATCCAGAGATAGACAGATTGAGATATAGATAGATAGATAGATAGATAGATCCAGAGATAGACAGATTGAGATATAGATAGATAGATAGATAGATAGATTGATAGATCCAGAGATAGACAGATTGAGATATAGATAGATAGATAGATAGATAGATAGATCCAGAGATAGAGAGATTGAGATATAGATAGATAGATAGATAGATAGATAGATCCAGAGATAGACAGATTGAGATATAGATTGATAGATAGATAGATAGATAGATCCAGAGATAGACAGATTGAGATATAGATAGATAGATATATAGATAGATAGATAGATCCAGAGATAGACAGATTGAGATATAGACTGATAGATAGATAGATAGATCCAGTGATAGACAGATTGAGATATAGATTGATAGATAGATAGATAGATAGATCCAGAGATAGACAGATTGATAGATAGATAGATAGATAGATAGACAGACAGAGAGATTGAGATATAGATAGATAGATAGATAGATAGATAGATAGATCCAGAGATAGACAGATTGAGATATAGATAGATAGATAGATAGATCCAGAGATAGACAGATTGAGATATAGATAGATAGATAGATAGATAGATAGATAGATAGATAGATAGATAGATAGATAGATAGATAGATAGACAGAACGTGAGCTTGATAGACAGACAGATAGATGATTAGATAGATAGATAGGTAGATATATAGATACATAGATAGATAGATAGATCCAGAGATAGACAGATTGAGATATAGATAGATAGATAGATCCAGGGATAGACAGATTGAGATATAGATAGATAGATAGATAGATAGATCCAGTGATAGACAGATTGAGATATAGATAGATAGGTAGATAGATAGAAAAACAGAACGTGAGCTTGATAGACAGACAGATAGATGATATAGATAGATTGATTGATAGATAGGTAGATAGATAGATAGATACATAGATAGATAGATGGATAGATCCAGAGATAGACAGATTGAGATATAGATAGATAGATAGATAGATCCAGAGATAGACAGATTGAGATATAGATAGATAGATAGATAGATAGATAGATAGATAGATAGATAGATCCAGAGATAGACAGGTTGAGATATAGATAGATAGATAGATCGATAGATCCAGAGATAGACAGATTGAGATATAGATAGATAGATAGATAGATAGACAGATAGATAGATAGATCGAGAGATAGACAGATTGAGATATAGATAGATAGATAGATAGATAGATAGACAGATAGACAGATTGAGATATAGATAGATAGATAGATAGATAGATAGATAGATCCAGAGATAGACAGATTGAGATATAGATAGATCCAGAGATAGACAGATTGAGATATAGATAGATAGATAGATAGATAGATAGATAGATAGATCCAGAGATAGACAGATTGAGATATAGATAGATCGATGCAGAGATCGACAGATTGAGATATAGATAGATAGATAGATAGATAGATAGATAGATCCAGAGATAGACGGATTGAGATATAGATAGATAGATAGATAGACAGATTGAGATATAGATAGATAGATAGATAGATCCAGAGATAGACAGATTGAGATATAGATAGATAGATAGATAGATAGATAGATAGATAGATCCAGAGATAGACAGGTTGAGATATAGATAGATAGATAGATAGATAGATAGATCCAGAGATAGACAGATTGAGATATAGATAGATAGATAGATAGATAGATAGACAGATAGATAGATAGATCGAGAGATAGACAGATTGAGATATAGATAGATAGATAGATAGATAGATAGACAGATAGACAGATTGAGATATAGATAGATAGATAGATCCAGAGATAGACAGATTGAGATATAGATAGATCCAGAGATAGACAGATTGAGATATAGATAGATCGATGCAGAGATCGACAGATTGAGATATAGATAGATAGATAGATAGATAGATAGATAGATAGATAGATCCAGAGATAGACGGATTGAGATATAGATAGATAGATAGATAGACAGATTGAGATATAGATAGATAGATAGATAGATAGATCGATAGATAGATAGATCCAGAGATAGACAGATTGAGATATAGATAGATAGATAGATAGATAGATAGATAGATCGATAGATAGATAGATAGATAGATAGATCCAGAGATAGACAGATTGAGATATAGATAGACAGATAGATAGACAGATTGAGATATAGATAGATAGATAGATAGATAGATCGATAGATAGATAGATAGATAGATCCAGGGATAGACAGATTGAGATATAGATAGATAGATAGATAGATAGATAGATAGATAGATAGATCCAGAGATAGACAGATTGAGATATAGATAGATAGATAGATAGATAGATAGATAGATAGATAGATAGATAGATCCAGAGATAGACAGATTGAGATATAGATAGATAGATAGATCCAGAGATAGACAGATTGAGATATAGATAGATAGATAGATAGATCCAGAGATAGACAGATTGAGATATAGATAGATAGATCGATAGATAGATAGATAGATAGATAGACAGATTGAGATATAGATAGATAGATAGATAGATCCAGAGATAGACAGATTGAGATATAGATAGATAGATAGATAGATAGATAGATCCAGAGATAGACAGATTGAGATATAGATTGATAGATAGATAGATAGATAGATCCAGAGATAGACAGATTGAGATATAGATAGATAGATAGATAGATAGATCCAGAGATAGACAGATTGAGATATAAATTGTTAGATAGATAGATAGATAGATCCAGAGATAGACAGATTGATAGATAGATAGATAGAGAGATAGACAGATAGATAGATAGATAGATAGATAGATAGATAGATAGATAGATAGATAGATAGAAAAACAGAACGTGAGCTTGATAGACAGACAGATAGATGATTAGATAGATAGATAGATAGAAAGATTGAGATATAGATAGGTAGATAGATAGATAGATCCAGAGATAGACAGATTGAGATATAGATAGATAGATAGATAGATCCAGAGATAGACAGATTGAGATATAGATAGATAGATAAATTGATAGCTAGATAGATCCAGAGATAGACAGATTGAGATATAGATAGATAGGTAGATAGATAGATCCAGAGATAGACAGATTGAGATATAGATAGATAGATAGATAGATAGATAGATCCAGAGATAGACAGATTGAGATATAGATAGATAGATAGATCCAGAGATAGACAGATTGAGATATAGATAGATAGATAGATAGATAGATAGATAGATAGATCCAGAGATAGACAGATTGAGATATAGATAGATAGATAGATCCAGAGATAGACAGATTGAGATATAGATAGATAGATAGATAGATCCAGAGATAGACAGATTGAGATATAGATAGATAGATAGATAGATAGATAGATAGATAGATAGATAGATAGATCCAGAGATAGACAGATTGAGATATAGATAGATAGATAGATAGATCCAGAGATAGACAGATTGAGATATAGATAGATAGATAGATAGATCCAGAGATAGACAGATTGAGATATAGATAGATAGATCGATAGATAGATAGATAGATAGATAGATAGATAGACAGATTGAGATATAGATAGATAGATAGATAGATCCAGAGATAGACAGATTGAGATATAGATAGATAGATAGATAGATAGATAGATAGATAGATCCAGAGATAGACAGATTGAGATATAGATTGATAGATAGATAGATAGATAGATCCAGAGATAGACAGATTGAGATATAGATAGATAGATAGATAGATAGATAGATCCAGAGATAGATGCAGAGATAGACAGATTGAGATATAGATAGATAGATAGATAGATCCAGAGATAGACAGATTGAGATATAGATTGATAGATAGATAGATAGATAGATAGATCCAGAGATAGACAGATTGAGATATAGATAGATAGATAGATAGATAGATCCAGAGATCGACAGATTGAGATATAGATTGATAGATAGATAGATAGATAGATCCAGAGATAGACAGATTGAGATATAGACTGATAGATAGATAGATAGATAGATCCAGAGATAGACAGATTGATAGATAGATAGATAGATAGAGAGATAGACAGATAGATAGATAGATAGATACATAGATAGATAGATAGATAGATAGATAGATAGATAGAAAAACAGAACGTGAGCTTGATAGACAGACAGATAGATGATTAGATAGATGGATAGATAGATTGATAGATAGATAGATCCAGAGATAGACAGATTGAGATATAGATAGATAGATAGATAGATAGATAGATCCAGAGATAGACAGATTGAGATATAGATAGATAGATAGATAGATAGATAGATAGATAGATCCAGAGATAGACAGATTGAGATATAGATAGATAGATAGATAGATAGATTGATAGATCCAGAGATAGACAGATTGAGATATAGATAGATAGATAGATAGATAGATAGATAGATCCAGAGATAGAGAGATTGAGATATAGATAGATAGATAGATAGATAGATAGATCGATCCAGAGATAGACAGATTGAGATATAGATTGATTGATAGATAGATAGATAGATCCAGAGATAGACAGATTGAGATATAGATAGATAGATATATAGATAGATAGATAGATCCAGAGATAGACAGATTGAGATATAGACTGATAGATAGATAGATAGATCCAGTGATAGACAGATTGAGATATAGATTGATAGATAGATAGATAGATAGATAGATCCAGAGATAGACAGATTGATAGATAGATAGATAGATAGATAGACAGACAGACAGATTGACATATAGATAGATAGATAGATAGATAGATCCAGAGATAGACAGATTGAGATATAGATAGATAGATAGATAGATAGATCCAGAGATAGACAGATTGAGATATAGATAGATAGATAGATAGATAGATAGATAGATAGAAAAACAGAACGTGAGCTTGATAGACAGACAGATAGATGATTAGATAGATAGATAGGTAGATATATAGATACATAGATAGATAGATAGATCCAGAGATAGACAGATTGAGATATAGATAGATAGATAGATCCAGAGATAGACAGATTGAGATATAGATAGATAGATAGATAGATAGATCCAGTGATAGACAGATTGAGATATAGATAGATAGGTAGATAGATAGAAAAACAGAACGTGAGCTTGATAGACAGACAGATAGATGATATAGATAGATTGATTGATAGATAGATAGATAGATAGATAGATACATAGATAGATAGATAGATAGATCCAGAGATAGACAGATTGAGATATAGATAGATAGATAGATAGATCCAGAGATAGACAGATTGAGATATAGATAGATAGATAGATAGATAGATAGATAGATAGATAGATAGATAGATAGATCCAGAGATAGACAGGTTGAGATATAGATAGATAGATAGATAGATCGATAGATCCAGAGATAGACAGATTGAGATATAGATTGATAGATAGATAGATAGATAGACAGATAGATAGATAGATCGAGAGATAGACAGATTGAGATATAGATAGATAGATAGATAGATAGATAGACAGATAGACAGATTGAGATATAGATAGATAGATAGATAGATAGATAGATAGATAGATAGATCCAGAGATAGACAGATTGAGATATAGATAGATAGATAGATCCAGAGATAGACAGATTGAGATATAG
Organism: Scyliorhinus torazame; assembly: GCF_047496885.1. Taxonomy (NCBI): domain Eukaryota; kingdom Metazoa; phylum Chordata; class Chondrichthyes; order Carcharhiniformes; family Scyliorhinidae; genus Scyliorhinus; species Scyliorhinus torazame. The sequence continues at coordinate 93,082,028 of NC_092719.1, forward strand.
ATAGATAGATAGATAGATAGATAGATCCAGAGATAGACAGATTGAGATATAGATAGATAGATGCAGAGATCGACAGATTGAGATATAGATAGATAGATAGATAGATAGATAGATAGATAGATAGATAGATCCAGAGATAGACGGATTGAGATATAGATAGATAGATAGATAGACAGATTGAGATATAGATAGATAGATAGATAGATAGATCGATAGATAGATAGATCCAGAGATAGACAGATTGAGATATAGATAGATAGATAGATAGATAGATAGATAGATAGATCGATAGATAGATAGATAGATAGATAGATCCAGAGATAGACAGATTGAGATATAGATAGATAGATAGATAGACAGATTGAGATATAGATAGATAGATAGATCGATAGATAGATAGATAGATAGATCCAGAGATAGACAGATTGAGATATAGATAGATAGATAGATAGATAGATAGATAGATCCAGAGATAGACAGATTGAGATATAGATAGATAGATAGATAGATAGATAGATAGATAGATAGATCCAGAGATAGACAGATTGAGATATAGATAGATAGATAGATAGATCCAGAGATAGACAGATTGAGATATAGATAGATAGATAGATAGATCCAGAGATAGACAGATTGAGATATAGATAGATAGATCGATAGATAGATAGATAGATAGATAGGTAGATAGACAGATTGAGATATAGATAGATAGATAGATAGATCCAGAGATAGACAGATTGAGATATAGATAGATAGATAGATAGATAGATAGATAGATAGATAGATCCAGAGATAGACAGATTGAGATATAGATTGATAGATAGATAGATAGATAGATCCAGAGATAGACAGATTGAGATATAGATAGATAGATAGATAGATAGATAGATAGATAGATAGATCCAGAGATAGACAGATTGAGATATAAATTGTTAGATAGATAGATAGATAGATCCAGAGATAGACAGATTGATAGATAGATAGATAGAGAGATAGACAGATAGATAGATAGATAGATAGATAGATAGATAGATAGATAGATAGATAGATAGATAGATAGATAGATAGATAGATAGAAAAACAGAACGTGAGCTTGATAGACAGACAGATAGATGATTAGATAGATAGATAGATAGAAAGATTGAGATATAGATAGGTAGATAGATAGATAGATCCAGAGATAGACAGATTGAGATATAGATAGATAGATAGATAGATCCAGAGATAGACAGATTGAGATATAGATAGATAGATAAATTGATAGCTAGATAGATCCAGAGATAGACAGATTGAGATATAGATAGATAGGTAGATAGATAGATCCAGAGATAGACAGATTGAGATATAGATAGATAGATAGATAGATCCAGAGATAGACAGATTGAGATATAGATAGATAGATAGATCCAGAGATAGACAGATTGAGATATAGATAGATAGATAGATAGATAGATAGATCCAGAGATAGACAGATTGAGATATAGATAGATAGATAGATCCAGAGATAGACAGATTGAGATATAGATAGATAGATAGATAGTTCCAGAGATAGACAGATTGAGATATAGATAGATAGATAGATAGATAGATAGATAGATAGATAGATAGATAGATAGATAGATCCAGAGATAGACAGATTGAGATATAGATAGATAGATAGATAGATCCAGAGATAGACAGATTGAGATATAGATAGATAGATAGATAGATCCAGAGATAGACAGATTGAGATATAGATAGATAGATCGATAGATAGATAGATAGATAGATAGACAGATTGAGATATAGATAGATAGATAGATAGATCCAGAGATAGACAGATTGAGATATAGATAGATAGATAGATAGATAGATAGATAGATAGATCCAGAGATAGACAGATTGAGATATAGATTGATAGATAGATAGATAGATAGATCCAGAGATAGACAGATTGAGATATAGATAGATAGATAGATAGATAGATCCAGAGATAGACAGATTGAGATATAAATTGTTAGATAGATAGATAGATAGATCCAGAGATAGACAGATTGATAGATAGATAGATAGAGAGATAGACAGATAGATAGATAGATAGATAGATAGATAGATAGATAGATAGATTGATAGATAGATAGATAGATAGATAGATAGATAGAAAAACAGAACGTGAGCTTGATAGACAGACAGATAGATGATTAGATAGATAGATAGATAGAAAGATTGAGATATAGATAGGTAGATAGATAGATAGATCCAGAGATAGACAGATTGAGATATAGATAGATAGATAGATAGATCCAGAGATAGACAGATTGAGATATAGATAGATAGATAGATAGATAGATAGATAGATCCAGAGATAGACAGATTGAGATATAGATAGATAGATAGATAGATAGATCCAGAGATAGACAGATTGAGATATAGATAGATAGATAGAACCAGAGATAGACAGATTGAGATATAGATAGATAGATAGATAGATCCAGAGATAGACAGATTGAGATATAGATAGATAGATAGATAGATAGATAGATAGATAGATCCAGAGATAGACAGATTGAGATATAGATAGATAGATAGATAGATAGATCCAGAGATAGACAGATTGAGATATAGATAGATAGATAGATAGATAGATAGATAGATAGATCCAGAGATAGACAGATTGAGATATAGATAGATAGATAGATAGATAGATAGATAGATAGATAGATATATAGATAGATAGGTAGATAGATAGATCCAGAGAGAGACAGATTGAGATATAGATAGATAGATAGATCCAGAGATAGACAGATTGAGATATAGATAGATAGATAGATAGATAGATTGATAGATAGATAGATAGATCCAGAGATAGACAGATTGAGATATAGATAGATAGATAAATTGATAGCTAGATAGATCCAGAGACAGACAGATTGAGATATAGATAGATAGGTAGATAGATAGATCCAGAGATAGACAGATTGAGATATAGATAGATAGATAGATAGATAGATCCAGAGATAGACAGATTGAGATATAGATAGATAGATAGATCCAGAGATAGACAGATTGAGATATAGATAGATAGATAGATAGATAGATAGATCCAGAGATAGACAGATTGAGATATAGATAGATAGATCCAGAGATAGACAGATTGAGATATAGATAGATAGATAGATAGATAGATAGATCCAGAGATAGACAGATTGAGATATAGATAGATAGATAGATAGATAGATAGATAGACAGATAGATAGATAGATGGATAGATATATAGATAGATGGATAGATAGATAGATAGACAGATTGGTAGATAGATAGATAGATAGATAGTTATATAGTAACAAAAATAGATACATAGATAGATAGTTAGATACATCGATCGATAGATAGACAAACAGAACGTTAGCTTGATAGGTAGACTGAGATAGATAGCTAGATTGATAGATAGATATATAGATAGATATATATATAGAGAGAGAGATATATAGATCGATTGATAGTTAGAGAGATAGATAGATAGGTAGATAGATAGATACAGAGACAGATAGATTGATATATAGATTGATAGATAGATTGATAGACAGATTGCTTGATAGATAGATTGATATATAGATATATAGATAGATAGTTAGATAGATAGATAGATAGATAGATAGATCGATTGATAGTTAGAGAGATAGATAGATAGATAGATACAGAGACAGATAGATTGATATATAGATTGATAGATAGATTGATAGACACATTGATTGATAGATAGATTGATAGATAGATAGATAGATAGATAGATAGATAGATAGATAGATAGATTGATAGACAGACAGATAGATAGATAGATAGATAGATAGATAGATAGATAGATAGATAGATGGATAGACGGATAGATAGACAAATAGATAGATAATTAGATAGATAGATAGGTAGATAGGTAGAGAGATAGATAGAATGATAGATGGATAAACAGATAGCTAGATAGATAGATAGATAGATGGATGGATGGATAGATAGATGGATAGATATGTAGATAGACAAATAGATAGATTGATAGATAGATAGATAGATAGAACAACAGAACGTGAGCTTGATAGACAGGCAGATAGATGAGTATTTAGATAGATATATAGATAGATAGATAGACAGATACATAGATAGATTGATAGATAGATAAATGCATGTTAGGGTAGCACGGTAGCACAGTGGATAGCATTGTGGCTTCACAGCGCCAGGGTCCCAGGTTCAACTCCTCGCTGGGTCACTGTCTATGTGGAGTCTGCACGTTCTCCCCGTGTCTGCGTGGGTTTCCTCCGGGTGCTCCGGTTTCCTCCCACAGTCCAAAGACGTGCAGGTTAGGTGGATTGGCCATGCTAAATTGCCCTTAATGTCCAAAAAGGTTAGGAGGGATTATTGGGTTATGGGGATAGGGTGGAAGTGAGGGCTTAAATGGGTCGGTGCAGACTCGATGGGCCGAATGGCCTCCTTCTGCACTGTATGTTCTATGTTCTATAGATAGATCGATTGATAGTTAGATAGATAGATAGATAGATAGATACATAAATAGATACAGAGACAGATAGATTGATATATATATATATAGATAGATAGATAGATAGATAGATAGATAGATAGATAGATAGAGAGATAGATAGATAGAAAAACAGAACGTGAGCTTGATAGACAGGCATAGATGAATAGTTGGATAGATTGATAGATAGATAGATAGATAGCTCGATTGATAGTTAGGTAGATAGATAGATACAGAGACAGATAGATTGATATATAGATTGATAGCTAGATAGATAGACAGATAGATAGACAAATAGATAGATAGATAGATAGAATGATAGATGGATAAATAGATAGCTAGCTAGATAGATAGATAGATGGATAGATAGACAAATAGATCGATTGATAGTTTGATAGATAGATAGATATATAGATAGATAGATAGATATATAGATAGATAGATAGGTGGATAGATAGATAGTTAGATTCATAGACAGATTGATTGATAGATAGATCCAGAGATAGACGGATTGAGATATAGATAGATAGATAGATAGACAGATTGAGATATAGATAGATAGATAGATAGATAGATCGATAGATAGATAGATCCAGAGATAGACAGATTGAGATATAGATAGATAGATAGATAGATAGATAGATAGATAGATCGATAGATAGATAGATAGATAGATCCAGAGATAGACAGATTGAGATATAGATAGATAGATAGATAGATAGACAGATTGAGATATAGATAGATAGATAGATAGATAGATCGATAGATAGATAGATAGATAGATCCAGAGATAGACAGATTGAGATATAGATAGATAGATAGATAGATAGATAGATAGATCCAGAGATAGACAGATTGAGATATAGATAGATAGATAGATAGATAGATAGATAGATAGATAGATAGATAGATCCAGAGATAGACAGATTGAGATATAGATAGATAGATAGATAGATCCAGAGATAGACAGATTGAGATATAGATAGATAGATAGATAGATCCAGAGATAGACAGATTGAGATATAGATAGATAGATCGATAGATAGATAGATAGATAGATAGGTAGATAGACAGATTGAGATATAGATAGATAGATAGATAGATCCAGAGATAGACAGATTGAGATATAGATAGATAGATAGATAGATAGATAGATAGATAGATAGATCCAGAGATAGACAGATTGAGATATAGATTGATAGATAGATAGATAGATAGATCCAGAGATAGACAGATTGAGATATAGATAGATAGATAGATAGATAGATAGATAGATAGATCCAGAGATAGACAGATTGAGATATAAATTGTTAGATAGATAGATAGATAGATCCAGAGATAGACAGATTGATAGATAGATAGATAGAGAGATAGACAGATAGATAGATAGATAGATAGATAGATAGATAGATAGATAGAAAAACAGAACGTGAGCTTGATAGACAGACAGATAGATGATTAGATAGATAGATAGATAGAAAGATTGAGATATAGATAGGTAGATAGATAGATAGATCCAGAGATAGACAGATTGAGATATAGATAGATAGATAGATAGATAGATCCAGAGATAGACAGATTGAGATATAGATAGATAGATAAATTGATAGCTAGATAGATCCAGAGATAGACAGATTGAGATATAGATAGATAGGTAGATAGATAGATCCAGAGATAGACAGATTGAGATATAGATAGATAGATAGATAGATCCAGAGATAGACAGATTGAGATATAGATAGATAGATAGATCCAGAGATAGACAGATTGAGATATAGATAGATAGATAGATAGATAGATAGATAGATCCAGAGATAGACAGATTGAGATATAGATAGATAGATAGATCCAGAGATAGACAGATTGAGATATAGATAGATAGATAGATAGTTCCAGAGATAGACAGATTGAGATATAGATAGATAGATAGATAGATAGATAGATAGATAGATAGATAGATAGATAGATAGATCCAGAGATAGACAGATTGAGATATAGATAGATAGATAGATAGATCCAGAGATAGACAGATTGAGATATAGATAGATAGATAGATAGATCCAGAGATAGACAGATTGAGATATAGATAGATAGATCGATAGATAGATAGATAGATAGATAGACAGATTGAGATATAGATAGATAGATAGATAGATCCAGAGATAGACAGATTGAGATATAGATAGATAGATAGATAGATAGATAGATAGATAGATAGATCCAGAGATAGACAGATTGAGATATAGATTGATAGATAGATAGATAGATAGATCCAGAGATAGACAGATTGAGATATAGATAGATAGATAGATAGATAGATCCAGAGATAGACAGATTGAGATATAAATTGTTAGATAGATAGATAGATAGATCCAGAGATAGACAGATTGATAGATAGATAGATAGAGAGATAGACAGATAGATAGATAGATAGATAGATAGATAGATAGATTGATAGATAGATAGATAGATAGATAGAAAAACAGAACGTGAGCTTGATAGACAGACAGATAGATGATTAGATAGATAGATAGATAGAAAGATTGAGATATAGATAGGTAGATAGATAGATAGATCCAGAGATAGACAGATTGAGATATAGATAGATAGATAGATAGATCCAGAGATAGACAGATTGAGATATAGATAGATAGATAGATAGATAGATCCAGAGATAGACAGATTGAGATATAGATAGATAGATAGATAGATAGATCCAGAGATAGACAGATTGAGATATAGATAGATAGATAGATCCAGAGATAGACAGATTGAGATATAGATAGATAGATAGATAGATCCAGAGATAGACAGATTGAGATATAGATAGATAGATAGATAGATAGATAGATAGATAGATCCAGAGATAGACAGATTGAGATATAGATAGATCGATAGATAGATAGATCCAGAGATAGACAGATTGAGATATAGATAGATAGATAGATAGATAGATAGATAGATCCAGAGATAGACAGATTGAGATATAGATAGATAGATAGATAGATAGATAGATAGATATATAGATAGATAGATAGATAGATAGATCCAGAGAGAGACAGATTGAGATATAGATAGAATGATAGATCCAGAGATAGACAGATTGAGATATAGATAGATAGATAGATAGATAGATAGATAGATCCAGAGATAGACAGATTGAGATATAGATAGATAGATAGATAGATAGATAGATAGATAGATAGATAGATATATAGATAGATAGATAGATAGATAGATAGATCCAGAGAGAGACAGATTGAGATATAGATAGAATGATAGATCCAGAGATAGACAGATTGAGATATAGATAGATAGATAGATAGATAGATAGATAGATAGATAGATAGATAGATAGATCCAGAGATAGACAGATTGAGATATAGATAGATAGATAAATTGATAGCTAGATAGATCCAGAGACAGACAGATTGAGATATAGATAGATAGGTAGATAGATAGATCCAGAGATAGACAGATTGAGATATAGATAGATAGATAGATAGATAGATCCAGAGATAGACAGATTGAGATATAGATAGATAGATAGATAGATCCAGAGATAGACAGATTGAGATATAGATAGATAGATAGATAGATAGATAGATCCAGAGATAGACAGATTGAGATATAGATAGATAGATCCAGAGATAGACAGATTGAGATATAGATAGATAGATAGATAGATAGATCCAGAGATAGACAGATTGAGATATAGATAGAAAGATAGATAGATAGATAGATAGATAGATAGATGGATAGATATATAGATAGATGGATAGATAGATAGATAGACAGATTGGTAGATAGATAGATAGATAGATAGTTATATAGTAACAAAAATAGATACATAGATAGATAGTTAGATACATCGATCGATAGATAGACAAACAGAACGTTAGCTTGATAGGTAGACTGAGATAGATAGCTAGATTGATAGATAGATATATAGATAGATATATATATAGAGAGAGAGATATATAGATCGATTGATAGTTAGAGAGATAGATAGATAGGTAGATAGATAGATACAGAGACAGATAGATTGATATATAGATTGATAGATAGATTGATAGACAGATTGCTTGATAGATAGATTGATATATAGATATATAGATAGATAGTTAGATAGATAGATAGGTAGATAGATAGATCGATTGATAGTTAGAGAGATAGATAGATAGATAGATACAGAGACAGATAGATTGATATATAGATTGATAGATAGATTGATAGACACATTGATTGATAGATAGATTGATAGATAGATAGATAGATAGATAGATAGATAGATAGATTGATAGACAGACAGATAGATAGATAGATAGATAGATAGATAGATAGATAGATAGATAGATGGATAGACGGATAGATAGACAAATAGATAGATAATTAGATAGATAGATAGGTAGATAGGTAGAGAGATAGATAGAATGATAGATGGATAAACAGATAGCTAGATAGATAGATAGATAGATAGATAGATGGATGGATGGATAGATAGATGGATAGATATGTAGATAGACAAATAGATAGATTGATAGATAGATAGATAGATAGATAGAACAACAGAACGTGAGCTTGATAGACAGGCAGATAGATGAGTAGTTAGATAGATATATAGATAGATAGATAGACAGATACATAGATAGATTGATAGATACATAAATGCATGTTAGGGTAGCACGGTAGCACAGTGGATAGCATTGTGGCTTCACAGCGCCAGGGTCCCAGGTTCAACTCCTCGCTGGGTCACTGTCTATGTGGAGTCTGCACGTTCTCCCCGTGTCTGCGTGGGTTTCCTCCGGGTGCTCCGGTTTCCTCCCACAGTCCAAAGACGTGCAGGTTAGGTGGATTGGCCATGCTAAATTGCCCTTAATGTCCAAAAAGGTTAGGAGGGATTATTGGGTTATGGGGATAGGGTGGAAGTGAGGGCTTAAATGGGTCGGTGCAGACTCGATGGGCCGAATGGCCTCCTTCTGCACTGTATGTTCTATGTTCTATAGATAGATCGATTGATAGTTAGATAGATAGATAGATAGATAGATACATAAATAGATACAGAGACAGATAGATTGATATATATATATATAGATAGATAGATAGATAGATAGATAGATAGATAGAGAGATAGATAGATAGAAAAACAGAACGTGAGCTTGATAGACAGGCATAGATGAATAGTTGGATAGATTGATAGATAGATAGATAGATAGCTCGATTGATAGTTAGGTAGATAGATAGATACAGAGACAGATAGATTGATATATAGATTGATAGCTAGATAGATAGACAGATAGATAGACAAATAGATAGATAGATAGATAGAATGATAGATGGATAAATAGATAGCTAGCTAGATAGATAGATAGATGGATAGATAGACAAATAGATCGATTGATAGTTTGATAGATAGATAGATATATAGATAGATAGATAGATATATAGATAGATAGGTGGATAGATAGATAGTTAGATTCATAGACAGATTGATTGATAGATAGATCGATAGATAGATAGATAGCCAGATAGATAGATAGATAGATAGATAGATAGATATAGATAGATAGATAGACAGATAGAAGGATAGATGGATAGATAGATAGATAGATAGATCGATAGATATATAGATAGATGGATAGATAGATAGATAGATGGATAGATAGATAGATAGATGGATGAATAGATAGATAGACAGATTGGTAGATAGATAGATAGTTATATAGTAACAAAAATAGATACATAGATAGATAGTTAGATAGATAGATCGATAGATAGACAAACAGAACATTAGCTTGATAGATAGACAGATAGGTTGATAGATAGATAGATATATAGATAGATGTATAGAGAAATAGATAGATAGAAAAATAGAACGTGAGCTTAATAGACAGACAGATAGATGAATAGATAGATAGATTGATAGGTAGATAGATAGATAGATAGATTGATTGATTGATAGATAGATAGATTGACAGACAGATAGATAGATAGATAGATAGATAGATAGATAGATAGATAGATAGAAGGATCGATGGATATATAGGTAGATAGATCGATAGGTAGATGGATGGATAGCTAGATAGATAGATAGACTGATTGGTAGATAGATAGATAGTTATATAGTAACAAAAATAGATATATGGATAGATAGTTAGATAGATAGATCGATAGATAGACAAACAGAACGTTAGCTTGATAGATAGACAGATATATTGAGAGATAGATATATAGCGAGATAGACAGACAGATTGATAAACATATAGGTAGATAGATAAATAGATAGATAGATAGAAAAATAGAACGTGAGCTTGATAGACAGACAGATAGATGAATAGATAGATAGATACATAGATAGATAGATAGGTAGATAGAATGATAGATAGATAGATAGACAGACAGACAGATTGATAAACATATAGACATAGAACATAGAAAATACAGCACAGAACATGCCCTTCGGCCCACGATGTTGTGCCGAACCTTTGTCCTAGATTAATCATAGATTATCATTGAATTTACAGTGCAGAAGGAGGCTATTCGCGGATAGACTTAACTAGCCGAGAAAATCACTCTTATTTCTAAAGTGAATGTTTGGCAAAAAATAGTTAATTTTGGTGCAAGCCGTTCTGAAACCAGCCGGCAAATTACTCAAAATACTTACGTTGCCGAGAAAATCACTTTTTTTCTAAAATGAATGACTGGCAAAGAATAGCTAATTATTGGTACAAGCCGTTCTGAAACCAACCGGCAAATTACTCAAAATGCTTAACTCGTCAAGAAAATCACCTTTTTTCCAAAATGAATGTTTAGCAGAAAATAGTTAATTTTGATGCAAGCCGTTCTGAAACCAACCGCCAAATTACTCAAAATGCTTAAATCGCAGAGAAAATCACTTTTTTTTCTAAATTGAATGTTTGGCAAAAGATAGTTAATTTTGATGCAAGCCGTTCTGAAACCAACCGGCAAATTACTCAAAATGCTTAACTAGCCGAGAAAATCACTCTTTTTTCTAAAATGAATGTCTGGCAATAAATAGTTAATTTTGATGGAAGCCGTTCTGAAACCAACCGGCAAATTACTCAAAATGCTTAACTCGTCAAGAAAATCACCTTTTTTCCAAAATGAATGTTTGGCAGAAAATAGTTAATTTTGATGCAAGCTGTTCAGAAACCAACCGGCAAATTACTCAAAATTCTTAACTCGCCGAGAAAATCACTTTTTTCCCAAAATGAATGCCTGGCAAAAAATAGTTAATTTTGATGCATGCCGTTCTGAAACCAACCGGCAAATTACTCAAACTGCTTAAGCCGTCAAGAAAATCACCTTTTTCCCAAAATGAATGTTTGGCAGAAAATAGTTAATTTTGATTCAAGCCGTTCAGAAACAAACCGGCAAATTACTCAAAATTCTTAACACGCCGAGAAAATCACTTTTATTCCACAATGAGTGTTTGGCAAACAATAGTCCATTTTGATGCAAGCCGTTCTGAAACCAACCGGCAAATTACTCAAAATGCTTAACTAGCCGAGAAAATCACTCTTTTTTTCTAAGATGAATGTCTTGCAAAAAATAGTCAATTTTGATGCAAGCCGTTCTGAAACCAACCGGCAAATTACTCAAAATGCTTAACTCGTCAAGAAAATCACCATTTTCCAAAATTAATGTTTGGCAGAAAATAGTTAATTGTGATGCAACCCGTTCTGAAACCAATCGGCAAATTACTCAAAATGCTTAACTCGCCGAGAAATTTCCTTTTGTTCCTCAATGAATGCCTGGCAAAAATAGTTAATTGTGATGCAACCCGTTCTGAAACCAATCGGCAAATTACTCAAAATGCTTAACTCGCCGAGAAAATCACTTTTTTCCCACAATGCATGTCTGGCAAGAAATTGTAAATTTCAATGCAAGCCGTTCTGAAACCAATCGGCAAATTACTCAAAATGCTTAACAAGCCGAGAAAAACACTTTTTTCCCACAATGCTTGTCTGGCAAAAAATAGTAAATTTCAATGCAAGCCGTTCTGAAACCAATCGGCAAATTACTCAACATGCTTAACAAGCCGAGAAAATCACTTTTTTCCCACAATGAATATCTGGCAAAAAATAGTAAATTTCAATGCAAGCCGTTCGGAAAGCAATCGGCAAATTACTCAAACTGCTTAACTCGCCGAGAAAATCACTTTTGTTCCACAATGAATGTCTGGCAAAAAATAGTAAATTTCAATGCAAGCCGTTCTGAAACCAATCGGCAAATTACTCAAAATGCTTAACTCGCCGAGAAAATCACTTTTTTCCCACAATGAATGTCTGGCAAAAAATAGTTAATTTCAATGCAAGCCGTTCTGAAACCAATCGTGAAATTACAGAAAATGCTTAACGCGCCGAGAAATCACTTTTTTCCCACAATGAATGTCTGGCAAAAAATAGTTCATTTTGATGCAAGACGTTCTGAAACCAATCGGCAAATTACTCAAAATGCTTAACTGGCCGAGAAAATCACTTTTGTTCCACAATGAATGCCTGGCAAAAATAGTTAATTGTGATGCAAGCCGTTCTGAAACCAATCGGCAAATTACTCAAGATGCTGAACTCGCCGAGAAAATCACTTTTTTCCCACAATGAATGTCTGGCAAAAAATAGAAAATTTCAATTCAAGCCGCTCTGAACCCAATCGGCAAATTACCCAAAATGCTTAACTCGCCGAGAAAATCACCTTTGTTCCAAAATGAATGCATGGCAAAAAATAATTAATTGTGATGCAAGCCGTTCTGAAACCAATCGGCAAAATGCTTAACGCGCCGCGAAAATCACTTTTTTGCCACAATGAATGTCATGGAAAAAATAGTTAATTTTGATGCAAGACGTTCTAAAACCAATCGGCAAATTACTCAAAATGCTTAACGCGCCGAGAAAATCACTTTTTTCCCACAATGAATGTCTGGCAAAAAATAGTTAATTGTGATGCAAGCCGTTCTGAAACCAATCGGCAAATTACTAAAAATGCTTAACTCGCCGAGAAAATCACTTTTTCCCACAATGAATGTCTGGCCAAAAATAGTAAATTTCAATGCAAGCCGTTCTGAAACCAATCGGCAAATTACCCAAAATGCTTAACTCGCCGAGAAAATCATTTTGTTCCACAATGAATGTCTGGCACAAAATAGTTAATTTTGATGCAAGACGTTCTGAAACCAATCGGCAAATTACTCAAAATGCTTCACTCGCCGAGAAAATCACTTTTTTCCCACAATAAATGTCGGGCAAAAAATAGTAAATTTCAATGCAAGCCGTTCTGAAACCAATCGTCAAACTACTCAAAATGCTTAACGCGCCGAGAAATCACTTTTTTTCCACAATGAATGTCTGGCAAAAAATAGTTCATTTTGATGTAAGACGTTCTGAAACCAATCGGCAAATTACTCAAAATACTTAACTGGCCGAGAAAATCACTTTTGTCCCACAATGAATGCCTGGCAAAAATAGTTAATTGTGATGCAAGCCGTTCTGAAACCAATCGGCAAATTACTCAAAATGCTTAACTCGCCGAGAAAAATCACTTTTTTTTCCCACAATGAATGTCTGGCAAAAATAGAAAATTTCAATGCAAGCCGTTCTGAAACCAATCGGCAAATTACCCAAAATGCTTAACTCGCCGAGAAAATCACTTTTGTTCCAAAATGAATGCATGGCAAAAAATAATTAATTGTGATGCAAGCCGTTCTGAAACCAATCGGCAAATTACCCAAAATGCTCAATTCGCCGAGAAAATCACTTTTGTTCCAAAATGATTGCCTGGCAAAAAATAATTAATTGTGATGCAAGCCGTTCTAAAACCAATCGGCAAATTACTCAAAATGCTTAACTCGCCGAGAAAATCACTTTTTCCAACAATGAATGTCTGGCAAAAAATAGTAAATTTCAATGCAATCCGTTCTGACACCAATCGGCAAAATGCTTAACGCGCTGCGAAAATCACTTTTTTCCCACAATGAATGTCATGCAAAAAATAGTTAATTTTGATGCAAGACGTTCTGAAACCAATCGGCAAATTAATCAAAATGCTTAACGCGCCGAGAAAATCACTTTTTTCCCACAATGAATGTCTGGCAAAAAATAGTTAATTGTGATGCAGCCGTTCTGAAACCAATCGACAAATTACTCAAAATGCTTAACTCGCCGAGAAAATCACTTTTTCCCACAATGAATGTCTGGCCAAAAATAGTAAATTTCAATGCAAGCCGTTCTGAAACCAATCGGCAAATTACCCAAAATGCTTAACCCGCCGAGAAAATCATTTTGTTCCACAATGAATGTCTGGCACAAAATAGTTAATTTTGATGCAAGGCGTCCTGAAACCAATCGGCAAATTACTCAAAATGCTTAACTCGCCGAGAAAATCACTTTTGTTCCACAATGAATGTCTGGCAAAAAATAGTAAATTTCAATGCAAGCCGTTCTGAAACCAATCGGCAAATTACTCAAAATGCTTAACGCGCCGAGAAATCACTTTTTTCCCACAATGAATGTCTGGCAAAAAATAGTTCATTTCAATGCAAGCCGTTCTGAAACCAATCGGCAAATTACCCAAAATGCTTAACTCGCCGAGAAAATCACTTTTGTTCCAAAATGAATGCATGGCAAAAAATAATTAATTGTGATGCAAGCCGTTCTGAAACCAATCGGCAAATTACCCAAAATACTTAACTCGCGGAGAAAATCACTTTTGTTCCAAAATGAATGCCTGGCAAAAAATAATTAATTGTGATGCAAGCCGTTCTAAAACCAATCGGCAAATTACTCAAAATGCTTAACTCGCCGAGAAAATCACTTTTTCCCACAATGAATGTCTGGCAAAAAATAGTTAATTTCAATGCAATCCGTTCTGACACCAATCGGCAAAATGCTTAACGCGCCGCGAAAATCACTTTTTTCCCACAATGAATGTCATGCAAAAAATAGTTAATTTTGATGCAAGACGTTCTGAAACCAATCGGCAAATTAATCAAAATGCTTAACGCGCCGAGAAAATCACTTTTTTCCCACAATGAATGTCTGGCACAAAATAGTTAATTGTGATGCAAGCCGTTCTGAAACCAATCGGCAAATTACTCAAAATGCTTAACTCGCCGAGAAAATCACTTTTTCCCACAATGAATGTCTGGCGAAAAATAGTAAATTTCAATGCAAGCCGTTCTGAAACCAATCGGCAAATTACTCACAATGCTTAACGCGCCGAGAAAATCACTTTTTTCCCACAATGAATGTCTGGCAAAAAATAGTTCATTTTGATGCAAGACGTTCTGAAACCAATCGGCAAATTACTCAAAATGCTTAACTGGCCGAGAAAATCACTTTTTTCCCACAATGAATGCATGGCAAAAATAGTTAATTGTGATGCAAGCCGTTCTGAAACCAATCGGCAAATTACTCAAAATGCTTAACTCGCCGAGAAAATCACTTCTTTCCCACAATGAATGTCTGGCAAAAAATAGTAAATTTCAATGCAAGCCGTTCTGAAACCAATCGGCAAATTACCCAAACTGCTTAACTCGCCGAGAAAATAACTTTTGTTCCACAATGAATGCCTGGCAAAAAATAATTAATTGTGATGCAAGCCGTTCTGAAACTCAAAACGCTTAACGCGCCGAGAAAATCACTTTTGTTCCATAATGACTGTCTGGCAAAAAATTGCTAATTTTGATGCAAGGCATTCTGAAACCATTCGGCAAATTACTGAAAATGCTTAACTCGCCGAGAAAATCACTTTTGTTCCATACTGAATACCTGGCAAAAAATAGTTGATTTTGATGCTAGCCGTTCTGAAAACAATCAGCAAATAACTCAAAATGCTGAACTAGCCGAGAAAATCACTTTATTCCCACAACGAATGTCTGGCAAAAAATTGTTAATTTTGATGCAAGCCGTTCTGAAACCAATCGGCAAATTACTCAAAATGCTTAACTCGCCGAGAAAATCACTTTTTCCCACATTGAATGTCTGGCCAAAAATAGTAAATTTCAATGCAAGCCGTTCTGAAACCAATCGGCAAATTACCCAAAATGCTTAACTCGCCGAGAAAATCATTTTGTTCCACAATGAATGTCTGGCACAAAATAGTTAATTTTGATGCAAGGCGTTCTGAAACCAATCGGCAAATTACTCAATATGCTTAACTCGCCGAGAAAATCACTTTTTTCCCACAATGAATGTCTGGCAAAATATAGTAAATTTCAATGCAAGCCGTTCTGAAACCAATCGTCAAATTACTCAAAATGCTTAACTCGCCGAGTAAATCACTTTTGTTCCACAATGAATGTCTGGCAAAAAATAGAAAATTTCAATTCAAGCCGCTCTGAACCCAATCGGCAAATTACCCAAAATGCTTAACTCGCCGAGAAAATCACCTTTGTTCCAAAATGAATGCATGGCAAAAAATAATTAATTGTGATGCAAGCCGTTCTGAAACCAATCGGCAAAATGCTTAACGCGCCGCGAAAATCACTTTTTTGCCACAATGAATGTCATGGAAAAAATAGTTAATTTTGATGCAAGACGTTCTAAAACCAATCGGCAAATTACTCAAAATGCTTAACGCGCCGAGAAAATCACTTTTTTCCCACAATGAATGTCTGGCAAAAAATAGTTAATTGTGATGCAAGCCGTTCTGAAACCAATCGGCAAATTACTAAAAATGCTTAACTCGCCGAGAAAATCACTTTTTCCCACAATGAATGTCTGGCCAAAAATAGTAAATTTCAATGCAAGCCGTTCTGAAACCAATCGGCAAATTACCCAAAATGCTTAACTCGCCGAGAAAATCATTTTGTTCCACAATGAATGTCTGGCACAAAATAGTTAATTTTGATGCAAGACGTTCTGAAACCAATCGGCAAATTACTCAAAATGCTTCACTCGCCGAGAAAATCACTTTTTTCCCACAATAAATGTCGGGCAAAAAATAGTAAATTTCAATGCAAGCCGTTCTGAAACCAATCGTCAAACTACTCAAAATGCTTAACGCGCCGAGAAATCACTTTTTTTCCACAATGAATGTCTGGCAAAAAATAGTTCATTTTGATGTAAGACGTTCTGAAACCAATCGGCAAATTACTCAAAATACTTAACTGGCCGAGAAAATCACTTTTGTCCCACAATGAATGCCTGGCAAAAATAGTTAATTGTGATGCAAGCCGTTCTGAAACCAATCGGCAAATTACTCAAAATGCTTAACGCGCCGAGAAAATCACTTTTTTCCCACAATGAATGTCTGGCAAAAAATAGTTAATTGTGATGCAAGCCGTTCTGAAACCAATCGGCAAATTACTAAAAATGCTTAACTCGCCGAGAAAATCACTTTTTCCCACAATGAATGTCTGGCCAAAAATAGTAAATTTCAATGCAAGCCGTTCTGAAACCAATCGGCAAATTACCCAAAATGCTTAACTCGCCGAGAAAATCATTTTGTTCCACAATGAATGTCTGGCACTAAATAGTTAATTTTGATGCAAGACGTTCTGAAACCAATCGGCAAATTACTCAAAATGCTTCACTCGCCGAGAAAATCACTTTTTTCCCACAATAAATGTCGGGCAAAAAATAGTAAATTTCAATGCAAGCCGTTCTGAAACCAATCGTCAAACTACTCAAAATGCTTAACGCGCCGAGAAATCACTTTTTTTCCACAATGAATGTCTGGCAAAAAATAGTTCATTTTGATGTAAGACGTTCTGAAACCAATCGGCAAATTACTCAAAATACTTAACTGGCCGAGAAAATCACTTTTGTCCCACAATGAATGCCTGGCAAAAATAGTTAATTGTGATGCAAGCCGTTCTGAAACCAATCGGCAAATTACTCAAAATGCTTAACTCGCCGAGAAAAATCACTTTTTTTTCCCACAATGAATGTCTGGCAAAAATAGAAAATTTCAATGCAAGCCGTTCTGAAACCAATCGGCAAATTACCCAAAATGCTTAACTCGCCGAGAAAATCACTTTTGTTCCAAAATGAATGCATGGCAAAAAATAATTAATTGTGATGCAAGCCGTTCTGAAACCAATCGGCAAATTACCCAAAATGCTCAATTCGCCGAGAAAATCACTTTTGTTCCAAAATGATTGCCTGGCAAAAAATAATTAATTGTGATGCAAGCTGTTCTAAAACCAATCGGCAAATTACTCAAAATGCTTAACTCGCCGAGAAAATCACTTTTTCCAACAATGAATGTCTGGCAAAAAATAGTAAATTTCAATGCAATCCGTTCTGACACCAATCGGCAAAATGCTTAACGCGCTGCGAAAATCACTTTTTTCCCACAATGAATGTCATGCAAAAAATAGTTAATTTTGATGCAAGACGTTCTGAAACCAATCGGCAAATTAATCAAAATGCTTAACGCGCCGAGAAAATCACTTTTTTCCCATAATGAATGTCTGGCAAAAAATAGTTAATTGTGATGCAGCCGTTCTGAAACCAATCGACAAATTACTCAAAATGCTTAACTCGCCGAGAAAATCACTTTTTCCCACAATGAATGTCTGGCCAAAAATAGTAAATTTCAATGCAAGCCGTTCTGAAACCAATCGGCAAATTACCCAAAATGCTTAAACCGCCGAGAAAATCATTTTGTTCCACAATGAATGTCTGGCACAAAATAGTTAATTTTGATGCAAGGCGTCCTGAAACCAATCGGCAAATTACTCAAAATGCTTAACTCGCCGAGAAAATCACTTTTGTTCCACAATGAATGTCTGGCAAAAAATAGTAAATTTCAATGCAAGCCGTTCTGAAACCAATCGGCAAATTACTCAAAATGCTTAACGCGCCGAGAAATCACTTTTTTCCCACAATGAATGTCTGGCAAAAAATAGTTCATTTCAATGCAAGCCGTTCTGAAACCAATCGGCAAATTACCCAAAATGCTTAACTCGCCGAGAAAATCACTTTTGTTCCAAAATGAATGCATGGCAAAAAATAATTAATTGTGATGCAAGCCGTTCTGAAACCAATCGGCAAATTACCCAAAATACTTAACTCGCGGAGAAAATCACTTTTGTTCCAAAATGAATGCCTGGCAAAAAATAATTAATTGTGATGCAAGCCGTTCTAAAACCAATCGGCAAATTACTCAAAATGCTTAACTCGCCGAGAAAATCACTTTTTCCCACAATGAATGTCTGGCAAAAAATAGTTAATTTCAATGCAATCCGTTCTGACACCAATCGGCAAAATGCTTAACGCGCCGCGAAAATCACTTTTTTCCCACAATGAATGTCTGGCAAAAAATAGTTCATTTTGATGCAAGACGTTCTGAAACCAATCGGCAAATTAATCAAAATGCTTAACGCGCCGAGAAAATCACTTTTTTCCCACAATGAATGTCTGGCACAAAATAGTTAATTGTGATGCAAGCCGTTCTGAAACCAATCGGCAAATTACTCAAAATGCTTAACTCGCCGAGAAAATCACTTTTTCCCACAATGAATGTCTGGCGAAAAATAGTAAATTTCAATGCAAGCCGTTCTGAAACCAATCGGCAAATTACTCACAATGCTTAACGCGCCGAGAAAATCACTTTTTTCCCACAATGAATGTCTGGCAAAAAATAGTTCATTTTGATGCAAGACGTTCTGAAACCAATCGGCAAATTACTCAAAATGCTTAACTGGCCGAGAAAATCACTTTTTTCCCACAATGAATGCATGGCAAAAATAGTTAATTGTGATGCAAGCCGTTCTGAAACCAATCGGCAAATTACTCAAAATGCTTAACTCGCCGAGAAAATCACTTCTTTCCCACAATGAATGTCTGGCAAAAAATAGTAAATTTCAATGCAAGCCGTTCTGAAACCAATCGGCAAATTACCCAAACTGCTTAACTCGCCGAGAAAATAACTTTTGTTCCACAATGAATGCCTGGCAAAAAATAATTAATTGTGATGCAAGCCGTTCTGAAACTCAAAACGCTTAACGCGCCGAGAAAATCACTTTTGTTCCATAATGACTGTCTGGCAAAAAATTGCTAATTTTGATGCAAGGCATTCTGAAACCATTCGGCAAATTACTGAAAATGCTTAACTCGCCGAGAAAATCACTTTTGTTCCATACTGAATACCTGGCAAAAAATAGTTGATTTTGATGCTAGCCGTTCTGAAAACAATCAGCAAATAACTCAAAATGCTGAACTAGCCGAGAAAATCACTTTATTCCCACAACGAATGTCTGGCAAAAAATTGTTAATTTTGATGCAAGCCGTTCTGAAACCAATCGGCAAATTACTCAAAATGCTTAACTCGCCGAGAAAATCACTTTTTCCCACAATGAATGTCTGGCCAAAAATAGTAAATTTCAATGCAAGCCGTTCTGAAACCAATCGGCAAATTACCCAAAATGCTTAACTCGCCGAGAAAATCATTTTGTTCCACAATGAATGTCTGGCACAAAATAGTTAATTTTGATGCAAGGCGTTCTGAAACCAATCGGCAAATTACTCAATATGCTTAACTCGCCGAGAAAATCACTTTTTTCCCACAATGAATGTCTGGCAAAAAATAGTAAATTTCAATGCAAGCCGTTCTGAAACCAATCGTCAAATTACTCAAAATGCTTAACTCGCCGAGAAAATCACTTTTGTTCCACAATGAATGTCTGGCAAAAAATAGTAAATTTCAATGCAAGCCGTTCTGAAACCAATCGGCAAATTACTCAAAATGCTTAACGCGCCGAGAAATCACTTTTTTCCCACAATGAATGTCTGGCAAAAAATAGTTCATTTCAATGCAAGCCGTTCTGAAACCAATCGGCAAATTACCCAAAATGCTTAACTCGCCGAGAAAATCACTTTTGTTCCAAAATGAATGCATGGCAAAAAATAATTAATTGTGATGCAAGCCGTTCTGAAACCAATCGGCAAATTACCCAAAATGCTTAACTCGCCGAGAAAATCACTTTTGTTCCAAAATGAATGCCTGGCAAAAAATAATTAATTGTGATGCAAGCCGTTCTAAAACCAATCGGCAAATTACTCAAAATGCTTAACTCGCCGAGAAAATCACTTTTTCCCACAATGAATGTCTGGCAAAAAATAGTAAATTTCAATGCAATCCGTTCTGACACCAATCGGCAAAATGCTTAACGCGCCGCGAAAATCACTTTTTTCCCACAATGAATGTCATGCAAAAAATAGTTAATTTTGATGCAAGACGTTCTGAAACCAATCGGCAAATTAATCAAAATGCTTAACGCGCCGAGAAAATCACTTTTTTCCCACAATGAATGTCTGGCACAAAATAGTTAATTGTGATGCAAGCCGTTCTGAAACCAATCGGCAAATTACTCAAAATGCTTAACTCGCCGAGAAAATCAATTTTTTCCCACAATGAATGTCTGGCGAAAAATAGTAAATTTCAATGCAAGCCGTTCTGAAACCATTCGGCAAATTACCCAAAATGCTTAACTCGCCGAGAAAATCATTTTGTTCCACAATGAATGTCTGGCAAAAAATAGTTAATTTTGATGCAAGGCGTTCTGAAACCAATCGGCAAATTACTCAAAATGCTTAACTCGCCGAGAAAATCACTTTTTTCCCACAATGAATGTCTGGCAAAAAATAGTAAATTTCAATGCAATCCGTTCTGACACCAATCGGCAAAATGCTTAACGCGCCTCGAAAATCACTTTTTTCCCACAATGAATGTCATGCAAAAAATAGTTAATTTTGATGCAAGACGTTCTGAAACCAATCGGCAAATTAATCAAAATGCTTAACGCGCCGAGAAAATCACTTTTTTCCCACAATGAATGTCTGGCACAAAATAGTTAATTGTGATGCAAGCCGTTCTGAAACAAATCGGCAAATTACTCAAAATGCTTAACTCGCCGAGAAAATCATTTTTTTCCCACAATGAATGTCTGGCGAAAAATAGTAAATTTCAATGCAAGCCGTTCTGAAACCATTCGGCAAATTACCCAAAATGCTTAACTCGCCGAGAAAATCATTTTGTTCCACAATGAATGTCTGGCAAAAAATAGTTAATTTTGATGCAAGGCGTTCTGAAACCAATCGGCAAATTACTCAAAATGCTTAACTCGCCGAGAAAATCACTTTTTTCCCACAATGAATGTCTGGTAAAAAATAGTAAATTTCAATGCAAGCCGTTCTGAAACCAATCGTCAAATTACTCAAAATGCTTAACTCGCCGAGAAAATCATTTTGTTTCACAATCAATGTCTGGCAAAAAATAGTAAATTTCAATGCAAGCCGTTCTGAAACCAATCGGCAAATTACTCACAATGCTTAACGCGCCGAGAAAATCACTTTTTTCCCACAATGAATGTCTGGCAAAAAATAGTTCATTTTGATGCAAGACGTTCTGAAACCAATCGGCAAATTAATCAAAATGCTTAACGCGCCGAGAAAATCACTTTTTTCCCACAATGAATGTCTGGCACAAAATAGTTAATTGTGATGCAAGCCGTTCTGAAACCAATCGGCAAATTACTCAAAATGCTTAACTCGCCGAGAAAATCACTTTTTCCCACAATGAATGTCTGGCGAAAAATAGGAAATTTCAATGCAAGCCGTTCTGAAACCATTCGGCACATTACCCAAAATGCTTAACTCGCCGAGAAAATCACTTTTTTCCCACAATGAATGTCTGGTAACAAATAGTAAATTTCAATGCAAGCCGTTCTGCAACCAATCGGCAAATTACTCAAAATGCTTAACTCGCCGAGAAAATAACTTTTGTTCCACAATGAATGCCTGGCAAAAAATAATTAATTGTGATGCAAGCCGTTCTGAAACTCAAAATGCTTAACTCGCCGAGAAAATCACTTCTTTCCCACAATGAATGTCTGGCAAAAAATAGTAAATTTCAATGCAAGCCGTTCTGAAACCAATCGGCAAATTACCCAAACTGCTTAACGCGCCGAGAAAATCACTTTTGTTCCATAATGACTGTCTGGCAAAAAATTGCTAATTTTGATGCAAGGCATTCTGAAACCATTCGGCAAATTACTGAAAATGCTTAACTCACCGAGAAAATCACTTTTGTTCCATACTGAATACCTGGCAAAAAATAGTTGATTTTGATGCAAGCCGTTCTGAAAACAATCAGCAAATAACTCAAAATGCTGAACTAGCAGAGAAAATCACTTTATTCCCACAACGAATGTCTGGCAAAAAATTGTTAATTTTGATGCAAGCCGTTCTGAAACCAATCGGCAAATTACTCAAAATGCTTAACTCGCCGAGAAAATCACTTTTTCCCACAATGAATGTCTGGCCAAAAATAGTAAATTTCAATGCAAGCCGTTCTGAAACCAATCGGCAAATTACCCAAAATGCTTAACTCGCCGAGAAAAGCATTTTGTTCCACAATGAATGTCTGGCACAAAATAGTTAATTTTGATGCAAGGCGTTCTTAAACCTATCGGCAAATTACTCAATATGCTTAACTCGCCGAGAAAATCACTTTTTTCCCACAATGAATGTCTGGCAAAAAATAGTAAATTTCAATGCAAGCCGTTCTGAAACCAATCGTCAAATTACTCAAAATGCTTAACTCGCCGAGAAAATCACTTTTGTTCCACAATGAATGTCTGGCAAAAAATAGTAAATTTCAATGCAAGCCGTTCTGAAACCAATCGGCAAATTACTCAAAATGCTTAACGCGCCGAGAAATCACTTTTTTCCCACAATGAATGTCTGGCAAAAAATAGTTCATTTCAATGGAAGCCGTTCTGAAACCAATCGGCAAATTACCCAAAATGCTTAACTCGCCGAGAAAATCACTTTTGTTCCAAAATGAATGCATGGCAAAAAATAATTAATTGTGATGCAAGCCGTTCTGAAACCAATCGGCAAATTACCCAAAATGCTTAACTCGCCGAGAAAATCACTTTTGTTCCAAAATGAATGCCTGGCAAAAAATAATTAATTGTGATGCAAGCCGTTCTAAAACCAATCGGCAAATTACTCAAAATGCTTAACTCGCCGAGAAAATCACTTTTTCCCACAATGAATGTCTGGCAAAAAATAGTAAATGTCAATGCAATCCGTTCTGACACCAATCGGCAAAATGCTTAATGCGCCGCGAAAATCACTTTTTTCCCACAATGAATGTCTGGCACAAAATAGTTAATTGTGATGCAAGCCGTTCTGAAACCAATCGGCAAATTACTCAAAATGCTTAACTCGCCGAGAAAATCAATTTTTTCCCACAATGAATGTCTGGCGAAAAATAGTAAATTTCAATGCAAGCCGTTCTGAAACCATTCGGCAAATTACCCAAAATGCTTAACTCGCCGAGAAAATCATTTTGTTCCACAATGAATGTCTGGCAAAAAATAGTTAATTTTGATGCAAGGCGTTCTGAAACCAATCGGCAAATTACTCAAAATGCTTAACTCGCCGAGAAAATCACTTTTTTCACACAATGAATGTCTGGCGAAAAATAGGAAATTTCAATGCAAGCCGTTCTGAAACCATTCGGCACATTACCCAAAATGCTTAACTCGCCGAGAAAATCACTTTTTTCCCACAATGAATGTCTGGTAACAAATAGTAAATTTCAATGCAAGCCGTTCTGCAACCAATCGTCAAATTACCCAAAATGCTTAACTCGCCGAGAAAATCACTTTTGTTTCACAATCAATGTCTGGCGAAAAATAGTAAATTTCAATGCAAGCCGTTCTGAAACCAATCGGCAAATTACTCACAATGCTTACCGCGCCGAGAAAATCACTTTTTTCCCACAATGAATGTCTGGCAAAAAATAGTTCATTTTGATGCAAGACGTTCTGAAACCAATCGGCAAATTACTCAAAATGCTTAACTGGCCGAGAAAATCACTTTTTTCCCACAATGAATGCATGGCAAAAAATAGTAAATTTCAATGCAAGCCGTTCTGAAACCAATCGGCAAATTACCCAAACTGCTTAACTCGCCGAGAAAATAACTTTTGTTCCACAATGAATGCCTGGCAAAAAATAATTAATTGTGATGCAAGCCGTTCTGAAACTCAAAATGCTTAACTCGCCGAGAAAATCACTTCTTTCCCACAATGAATGTCTGGCAAAAAATAGTAAATTTCAATGCAAGCCGTTCTGAAACCAATCGGCAAATTACCCAAACTGCTTAACGCGCCGAGAAAATCACTTTTGTTCCATAATGACTGTCTGGCAAAAAATTGCTAATTTTGATGCAAGGCATTCTGAAACCATTCGGCAAATTACTGAAAATGCTTAACTCACCGAGAAAATCACTTTTGTTCCATACTGAATACCTGGCAAAAAATAGTTGATTTTGATGCAAGCCGTTCTGAAAACAATCAGCAAATAACTCAAAATGCTGAACTAGCAGAGAAAATCACTTTATTCCGACAACGAATGTCTGGCAAAAAATTGTTAATTTTGATGCAAGCCGTTCTGAAACCAATCGGCAAATTACTCAAAATGCTTAACTCGCCGAGAAAATCACTTTTTCCCACAATGAATGTCTGGCCAAAAATAGTAAATTTCAATGCAAGCCGTTCTGAAACCAATCGGCAAATTACCCAAAATGCTTAACTCGCCGAGAAAATCACTTTTGTTCCACAATGAATGTCTGGCAAAAAATAGTAAATTTCAATGCAAGCCGTTCTGAAACCAATCGGCAAATTACTCAAAATGCTTAACGCGCCGAGAAATCACTTTTTTCCCACAATGAATGTCTGGCAAAATAGTTCATTTCAATGGAAGCCGTTCTGAAACCAATCGGCAAATTACCCAAAATGCTTAACTCGCCGAGAAAATCACTTTTGTTCCAAAATGAATGCATGGCAAAAAATAATTAATTGTGATGCAAGCCGTTCTGAAACCAATCGGCAAATTACCCAAAATGCTTAACTCGCCGAGAAAATCACTTTTGTTCCAAAATGAATGCCTGGCAAAAAATAATTAATTGTGATGCAAGCCGTTCTAAAACCAATCGGCAAATTACTCAAAATGCTTAACTCGCCGAGAAAATCACTTTTTCCCACAATGAATGTCTGGCAAAAAATAGTAAATGTCAATGCAATCCGTTCTGACACCAATCGGCAAAATGCTTAATGCGCCGCGAAAATCACTTTTTTCCCACAATGAATGTCTGGCACAAAATAGTTAATTGTGAAGCAAGCCGTTCTGAAACCAATCGGCAAATTACTCAAAATGCTTAACTCGCCGAGAAAATCAATTTTTTCCCACAATGAATGTCTGGCAAAAAATAGTTAATTTTGATGCAAGCCGTTCTGAAACCAATCGGCAAATTACCCAAAATGCTCAATTCGCCGAGAAAATCACTTTTGTTCCAAAATGATTGCCTGGCAAAAAATAATTAATTGTGATGCAAGCTGTTCTAAAACCAATCGGCAAATTACTCAAAATGCTTAACTCGCCGAGAAAATCACTTTTTCCAACAATGAATGTCTGGCAAAAAATAGTAAATTTCAATGCAATCCGTTCTGACACCAATCGGCAAAATGCTTAACGCGCTGCGAAAATCACTTTTTTCCCACAATGAATGTCATGCAAAAAATAGTTAATTTTGATGCAAGACGTTCTGAAACCAATCGGCAAATTAATCAAAATGCTTAACGCGCCGAGAAAATCACTTTTTTCCCATAATGAATGTCTGGCAAAAAATAGTTAATTGTGATGCAGCCGTTCTGAAACCAATCGACAAATTACTCAACATGCTTAACTCGCCGAGAAAATCACTTTTTCCCACAATGAATGTCTGGCCAAAAATAGTAAATTTCAATGCAAGCCGTTCTGAAACCAATCGGCAAATTACCCAAAATGCTTAAACCGCCGAGAAAATCATTTTGTTCCACAATGAATGTCTGGCACAAAATAGTTAATTTTGATGCAAGGCGTCCTGAAACCAATCGGCAAATTACTCAAAATGCTTAACTCGCCGAGAAAATCACTTTTGTTCCACAATGAATGTCTGGCAAAAAATAGTAAATTTCAATGCAAGCCGTTCTGAAACCAATCGGCAAATTACTCAAAATGCTTAACGCGCCGAGAAATCACTTTTTTCCCACAATGAATGTCTGGCAAAAAATAGTTCATTTCAATGCAAGCCGTTCTGAAACCAATCGGCAAATTACCCAAAATGCTTAACTCGCCGAGAAAATCACTTTTGTTCCAAAATGAATGCATGGCAAAAAATAATTAATTGTGATGCAAGCCGTTCTGAAACCAATCGGCAAATTACCCAAAATACTTAACTCGCGGAGAAAATCACTTTTGTTCCAAAATGAATGCCTGGCAAAAAATAATTAATTGTGATGCAAGCCGTTCTAAAACCAATCGGCAAATTACTCAAAATGCTTAACTCGCCGAGAAAATCACTTTTTCCCACAATGAATGTCTGGCAAAAAATAGTTAATTTCAATGCAATCCGTTCTGACACCAATCGGCAAAATGCTTAACGCGCCGCGAAAATCACTTTTTTCCCACAATGAATGTCATGCAAAAAATAGTTAATTTTGATGCAAGACGTTCTGAAACCAATCGGCAAATTAATCAAAATGCTTAACGCGCCGAGAAAATCACTTTTTTCCCACAATGAATGTCTGGCACAAAATAGTTAATTGTGATGCAAGCCGTTCTGAAACCAATCGGCAAATTACTCAAAATGCTTAACTCGCCGAGAAAATCACTTTTTCCCACAATGAATGTCTGGCGAAAAATAGTAAATTTCAATGCAAGCCGTTCTGAAACCAATCGGCAAATTACTCACAATGCTTAACGCGCCGAGAAAATCACTTTTTTCCCACAATGAATGTCTGGCAAAAAATAGTTCATTTTGATGCAAGACGTTCTGAAACCAATCGGCAAATTACTCAAAATGCTTAACTGGCCGAGAAAATCACTTTTTTCCCACAATGAATGCATGGCAAAAATAGTTAATTGTGATGCAAGCCGTTCTGAAACCAATCGGCAAATTACTCAAAATGCTTAACTCGCCGAGAAAATCACTTCTTTCCCACAATGAATGTCTGGCAAAAAATAGTAAATTTCAATGCAAGCCGTTCTGAAACCAATCGGCAAATTACCCAAACTGCTTAACTCGCCGAGAAAATAACTTTTGTTCCACAATGAATGCCTGGCAAAAAATAATTAATTGTGATGCAAGCCGTTCTGAAACTCAAAACGCTTAACGCGCCGAGAAAATCACTTTTGTTCCATAATGACTGTCTGGCAAAAAATTGCTAATTTTGATGCAAGGCATTCTGAAACCATTCGGCAAATTACTGAAAATGCTTAACTCGCCGAGAAAATCACTTTTGTTCCATACTGAATACCTGGCAAAAAATAGTTGATTTTGATGCTAGCCGTTCTGAAAACAATCAGCAAATAACTCAAAATGCTGAACTAGCCGAGAAAATCACTTTATTCCCACAACGAATGTCTGGCAAAAAATTGTTAATTTTGATGCAAGCCGTTCTGAAACCAATCGGCAAATTACTCAAAATGCTTAACTCGCCGAGAAAATCACTTTTTCCCACAATGAATGTCTGGCCAAAAATAGTAAATTTCAATGCAAGCCGTTCTGAAACCAATCGGCAAATTACCCAAAATGCTTAACTCGCCGAGAAAATCATTTTGTTCCACAATGAATGTCTGGCACAAAATAGTTAATTTTGATGCAAGGCGTTCTGAAACCAATCGGCAAATTACTCAATATGCTTAACTCGCCGAGAAAATCACTTTTTTCCCACAATGAATGTCTGGCAAAAAATAGTAAATTTCAATGCAAGCCGTTCTGAAACCAATCGTCAAATTACTCAAAATGCTTAACTCGCCGAGAAAATCACTTTTGTTCCACAATGAATGTCTGGCAAAAAATAGTAAATTTCAATGCAAGCCGTTCTGAAACCAATCGGCAAATTACTCAAAATGCTTAACGCGCCGAGAAATCACTTTTTTCCCACAATGAATGTCTGGCAAAAAATAGTTCATTTCAATGCAAGCCGTTCTGAAACCAATCGGCAAATTACCCAAAATGCTTAACTCGCCGAGAAAATCACTTTTGTTCCAAAATGAATGCATGGCAAAAAATAATTAATTGTGATGCAAGCCGTTCTGAAACCAATCGGCAAATTACCCAAAATGCTTAACTCGCCGAGAAAATCACTTTTGTTCCAAAATGAATGCCTGGCAAAAAATAATTAATTGTGATGCAAGCCGTTCTAAAACCAATCGGCAAATTACTCAAAATGCTTAACTCGCCGAGAAAATCACTTTTTCCCACAATGAATGTCTGGCAAAAAATAGTAAATTTCAATGCAATCCGTTCTGACACCAATCGGCAAAATGCTTAACGCGCCGCGAAAATCACTTTTTTCCCACAATGAATGTCATGCAAAAAATAGTTAATTTTGATGCAAGACGTTCTGAAACCAATCGGCAAATTAATCAAAATGCTTAACGCGCCGAGAAAATCACTTTTTTCCCACAATGAATGTCTGGCACAAAATAGTTAATTGTGATGCAAGCCGTTCTGAAACCAATCGGCAAATTACTCAAAATGCTTAACTCGCCGAGAAAATCAATTTTTTCCCACAATGAATGTCTGGCGAAAAATAGTAAATTTCAATGCAAGCCGTTCTGAAACCATTCGGCAAATTACCCAAAATGCTTAACTCGCCGAGAAAATCATTTTGTTCCACAATGAATGTCTGGCAAAAAATAGTTAATTTTGATGCAAGGCGTTCTGAAACCAATCGGCAAATTACTCAAAATGCTTAACTCGCCGAGAAAATCACTTTTTTCCCACAATGAATGTCTGGCAAAAAATAGTAAATTTCAATGCAATCCGTTCTGACACCAATCGGCAAAATGCTTAACGCGCCTCGAAAATCACTTTTTTCCCACAATGAATGTCATGCAAAAAATAGTTAATTTTGATGCAAGACGTTCTGAAACCAATCGGCAAATTAATCAAAATGCTTAACGCGCCGAGAAAATCACTTTTTTCCCACAATGAATGTCTGGCACAAAATAGTTAATTGTGATGCAAGCCGTTCTGAAACAAATCGGCAAATTACTCAAAATGCTTAACTCGCCGAGAAAATCATTTTTTTCCCACAATGAATGTCTGGCGAAAAATAGTAAATTTCAATGCAAGCCGTTCTGAAACCATTCGGCAAATTACCCAAAATGCTTAACTCGCCGAGAAAATCATTTTGTTCCACAATGAATGTCTGGCAAAAAATAGTTAATTTTGATGCAAGGCGTTCTGAAACCAATCGGCAAATTACTCAAAATGCTTAACTCGCCGAGAAAATCACTTTTTTCCCACAATGAATGTCTGGTAAAAAATAGTAAATTTCAATGCAAGCCGTTCTGAAACCAATCGTCAAATTACTCAAAATGCTTAACTCGCCGAGAAAATCATTTTGTTTCACAATCAATGTCTGGCAAAAAATAGTAAATTTCAATGCAAGCCGTTCTGAAACCAATCGGCAAATTACTCACAATGCTTAACGCGCCGAGAAAATCACTTTTTTCCCACAATGAATGTCTGGCAAAAAATAGTTCATTTTGATGCAAGACGTTCTGAAACCAATCGGCAAATTAATCAAAATGCTTAACGCGCCGAGAAAATCACTTTTTTCCCACAATGAATGTCTGGCACAAAATAGTTAATTGTGATGCAAGCCGTTCTGAAACCAATCGGCAAATTACTCAAAATGCTTAACTCGCCGAGAAAATCACTTTTTCCCACAATGAATGTCTGGCGAAAAATAGGAAATTTCAATGCAAGCCGTTCTGAAACCATTCGGCACATTACCCAAAATGCTTAACTCGCCGAGAAAATCACTTTTTTCCCACAATGAATGTCTGGTAACAAATAGTAAATTTCAATGCAAGCCGTTCTGCAACCAATCGGCAAATTACTCAAAATGCTTAACTCGCCGAGAAAATAACTTTTGTTCCACAATGAATGCCTGGCAAAAAATAATTAATTGTGATGCAAGCCGTTCTGAAACTCAAAATGCTTAACTCGCCGAGAAAATCACTTCTTTCCCACAATGAATGTCTGGCAAAAAATAGTAAATTTCAATGCAAGCCGTTCTGAAACCAATCGGCAAATTACCCAAACTGCTTAACGCGCCGAGAAAATCACTTTTGTTCCATAATGACTGTCTGGCAAAAAATTGCTAATTTTGATGCAAGGCATTCTGAAACCATTCGGCAAATTACTGAAAATGCTTAACTCACCGAGAAAATCACTTTTGTTCCATACTGAATACCTGGCAAAAAATAGTTGATTTTGATGCAAGCCGTTCTGAAAACAATCAGCAAATAACTCAAAATGCTGAACTAGCAGAGAAAATCACTTTATTCCCACAACGAATGTCTGGCAAAAAATTGTTAATTTTGATGCAAGCCGTTCTGAAACCAATCGGCAAATTACTCAAAATGCTTAACTCGCCGAGAAAATCACTTTTTCCCACAATGAATGTCTGGCCAAAAATAGTAAATTTCAATGCAAGCCGTTCTGAAACCAATCGGCAAATTACCCAAAATGCTTAACTCGCCGAGAAAAGCATTTTGTTCCACAATGAATGTCTGGCACAAAATAGTTAATTTTGATGCAAGGCGTTCTTAAACCTATCGGCAAATTACTCAATATGCTTAACTCGCCGAGAAAATCACTTTTTTCCCACAATGAATGTCTGGCAAAAAATAGTAAATTTCAATGCAAGCCGTTCTGAAACCAATCGTCAAATTACTCAAAATGCTTAACTCGCCGAGAAAATCACTTTTGTTCCACAATGAATGTCTGGCAAAAAATAGTAAATTTCAATGCAAGCCGTTCTGAAACCAATCGGCAAATTACTCAAAATGCTTAACGCGCCGAGAAATCACTTTTTTCCCACAATGAATGTCTGGCAAAAAATAGTTCATTTCAATGGAAGCCGTTCTGAAACCAATCGGCAAATTACCCAAAATGCTTAACTCGCCGAGAAAATCACTTTTGTTCCAAAATGAATGCATGGCAAAAAATAATTAATTGTGATGCAAGCCGTTCTGAAACCAATCGGCAAATTACCCAAAATGCTTAACTCGCCGAGAAAATCACTTTTGTTCCAAAATGAATGCCTGGCAAAAAATAATTAATTGTGATGCAAGCCGTTCTAAAACCAATCGGCAAATTACTCAAAATGCTTAACTCGCCGAGAAAATCACTTTTTCCCACAATGAATGTCTGGCAAAAAATAGTAAATGTCAATGCAATCCGTTCTGACACCAATCGGCAAAATGCTTAATGCGCCGCGAAAATCACTTTTTTCCCACAATGAATGTCTGGCACAAAATAGTTAATTGTGATGCAAGCCGTTCTGAAACCAATCGGCAAATTACTCAAAATGCTTAACTCGCCGAGAAAATCAATTTTTTCCCACAATGAATGTCTGGCGAAAAATAGTAAATTTCAATGCAAGCCGTTCTGAAACCATTCGGCAAATTACCCAAAATGCTTAACTCGCCGAGAAAATCATTTTGTTCCACAATGAATGTCTGGCAAAAAATAGTTAATTTTGATGCAAGGCGTTCTGAAACCAATCGGCAAATTACTCAAAATGCTTAACTCGCCGAGAAAATCACTTTTTTCACACAATGAATGTCTGGCGAAAAATAGGAAATTTCAATGCAAGCCGTTCTGAAACCATTCGGCACATTACCCAAAATGCTTAACTCGCCGAGAAAATCACTTTTTTCCCACAATGAATGTCTGGTAACAAATAGTAAATTTCAATGCAAGCCGTTCTGCAACCAATCGTCAAATTACCCAAAATGCTTAACTCGCCGAGAAAATCACTTTTGTTTCACAATCAATGTCTGGCGAAAAATAGTAAATTTCAATGCAAGCCGTTCTGAAACCAATCGGCAAATTACTCACAATGCTTACCGCGCCGAGAAAATCACTTTTTTCCCACAATGAATGTCTGGCAAAAAATAGTTCATTTTGATGCAAGACGTTCTGAAACCAATCGGCAAATTACTCAAAATGCTTAACTGGCCGAGAAAATCACTTTTTTCCCACAATGAATGCATGGCAAAAAATAGTAAATTTCAATGCAAGCCGTTCTGAAACCAATCGGCAAATTACCCAAACTGCTTAACTCGCCGAGAAAATAACTTTTGTTCCACAATGAATGCCTGGCAAAAAATAATTAATTGTGATGCAAGCCGTTCTGAAACTCAAAATGCTTAACTCGCCGAGAAAATCACTTCTTTCCCACAATGAATGTCTGGCAAAAAATAGTAAATTTCAATGCAAGCCGTTCTGAAACCAATCGGCAAATTACCCAAACTGCTTAACGCGCCGAGAAAATCACTTTTGTTCCATAATGACTGTCTGGCAAAAAATTGCTAATTTTGATGCAAGGCATTCTGAAACCATTCGGCAAATTACTGAAAATGCTTAACTCACCGAGAAAATCACTTTTGTTCCATACTGAATACCTGGCAAAAAATAGTTGATTTTGATGCAAGCCGTTCTGAAAACAATCAGCAAATAACTCAAAATGCTGAACTAGCAGAGAAAATCACTTTATTCCGACAACGAATGTCTGGCAAAAAATTGTTAATTTTGATGCAAGCCGTTCTGAAACCAATCGGCAAATTACTCAAAATGCTTAACTCGCCGAGAAAATCACTTTTTCCCACAATGAATGTCTGGCCAAAAATAGTAAATTTCAATGCAAGCCGTTCTGAAACCAATCGGCAAATTACCCAAAATGCTTAACTCGCCGAGAAAATCACTTTTGTTCCACAATGAATGTCTGGCAAAAAATAGTAAATTTCAATGCAAGCCGTTCTGAAACCAATCGGCAAATTACTCAAAATGCTTAACGCGCCGAGAAATCACTTTTTTCCCACAATGAATGTCTGGCAAAATAGTTCATTTCAATGGAAGCCGTTCTGAAACCAATCGGCAAATTACCCAAAATGCTTAACTCGCCGAGAAAATCACTTTTGTTCCAAAATGAATGCATGGCAAAAAATAATTAATTGTGATGCAAGCCGTTCTGAAACCAATCGGCAAATTACCCAAAATGCTTAACTCGCCGAGAAAATCACTTTTGTTCCAAAATGAATGCCTGGCAAAAAATAATTAATTGTGATGCAAGCCGTTCTAAAACCAATCGGCAAATTACTCAAAATGCTTAACTCGCCGAGAAAATCACTTTTTCCCACAATGAATGTCTGGCAAAAAATAGTAAATGTCAATGCAATCCGTTCTGACACCAATCGGCAAAATGCTTAATGCGCCGCGAAAATCACTTTTTTCCCACAATGAATGTCTGGCACAAAATAGTTAATTGTGAAGCAAGCCGTTCTGAAACCAATCGGCAAATTACTCAAAATGCTTAACTCGCCGAGAAAATCAATTTTTTCCCACAATGAATGTCTGGCGAAAAATAGTAAATTTCAATGCAAGCCGTTCTGAAACCATTCGGCAAATTACCCAAAATGCTTAACTCGCCGAGAAAATCATTTTGTTCCACAATGAATGTCTGGCAAAAAATAGTTAATTTTGATGCAAGGCGTTCTGAAACCAATCGGCAAATTACTCAAAATGCTTAACTCGCCGAGAAAATCACTTTTTTCACACAATGAATGTCTGGCACAAAATAGTTAATTGTGAAGCAAGCCGTTCTGAAACCAATCGGCAAATTACTCAAAATGCTTAACTCGCCGAGAAAATCAATTTTTTCCCACAATGAATGTCTGGCGAAAAATAGTAAATTTCAATGCAAGCCGTTCTGAAACCATTCGGCAAATTACCCAAAATGCTTAACTCGCCGAGAAAATCATTTTGTTCCACAATGAATGTCTGGCAAAAAATAGTTAATTTTGATGCAAGGCGTTCTGAAACCAATCGGCAAATTACTCAAAATGCTTAACTCGCCGAGAAAATCACTTTTTTCACACAATGAATGTCTGGTAAAAAATAGTAAATTTCAATGCAAGCCGTTCTGAAACCAATCGTCAAATTACTCAAAATGCTTAACTCGCCGAGAAAATCATTTTGTTTCACAATCAATGTCTGGCAAAAAATAGTAAATTTCAATGCAAGCCGTTCTGAAACCAATCGGCAAATTACTCACAATGCTTAACGCGCCGATAAAATCACTTTTTTCCCACAATGAATGTCTGGCAAAAAATAGTTCATTTTGATGCAAGACGTTCTGAAACCAATCGGCAAATTACTCAAAATGCTTAACTGGCCGAGAAAATCACTTTTTTCCCACAATGAATGCCTAGCAAAAAATAGTAAATTTCAATGCAAGCCGTTCTGAAACCAATCGGCAAATTACCCAAAATGCTTAACTCGCCGAGAAAATCATTTTGTTCCACAATGAATGTCTGGCACAAAATAGTTAATTTTGATGCAAGGCGTTCTGAAACCAATCGGCAAATTACTCAATATGCTTAACTCGCCGAGAAAATCACTTTTTTCCCACAATGAATGTCTGGCAAAAAATAGTAAATTTCAATGCAAGCCGTTCTGAAACCAATCGTCAAATTACTCAAAATGCTTAACTCGCCGAGAAAATCACTTTTGTTCCACAATGAATGTCTGGCAAAAAATAGTAAATTTCAATGCAATCCGTTCTGACACCAATCGGCAAAATGCTCAACGCGCCGCGAAAATCACTTTTTTCCCACAATGAATGTCATGCAAAAAATAGTTAATTTTGATGCAAGACGTTCTGAAACCAATCGGCAAATTAATCAAAATGCTTAACGCGCCGAGAAAATCACTTTTTTCCCACAATGAATGTCTGGCACAAAATAGTTAATTGTGAAGCAAGCCGTTCTGAAACCAATCGGCAAATTACTCAAAATGCTTAACTCGCCGAGAAAATCACTTTTTTCCCACAATGAATGTCTGGCAAAAAATAGTTCATTTTGATGCAAGACGTTCTGAAACCAATTGGGGCAAATTACTCAAAATGCTTAACTCGCCGAGAAAATCAATTTTTTCCCACAATGAATGTCTGGCGAAAAATAGTAAATTTCAATGCAAGCCGTTCTGAAACCATTCGGCAAATTACCCAAAATGCTTAACTCGCCTAGAAAATGATTTTGTTCCACAATGAATGTCTGGCAAAAAATAGTTAATTTTGATGCAAGGCGTTCAGAAACCAATCGGCAAATTACTCAAAATGCTTAACTCGCCGAGAAAATCACTTTTTTCCCACAATGAATGTCTGGCAAAAAATAGTAAATTTCAATGCAATCCGTTCTGACACCAATCGGCAAAATGCTCAACGCGCCGCGAAAATCACTTTTTTCCCACAATGAATGTCATGCAAAAAATAGTTAATTTTGATGCAAGACGTTCTGAAACCAATCGGCAAATTAATCAAAATGCTTAACGCGCCGAGAAAATCACTTTTTTCCCACAATGAATGTCTGGCACAAAATAGTTAATTGTGAAGCAAGCCGTTCTGAAACCAATCGGCAAATTACTCAAAATGCTTAACTCGCCGAGAAAATCAATTTTTTCCCACAATGAATGTCTGGCGAAAAATAGTAAATTTCAATGCAAGCCGTTCTGAAACCATTCGGCAAATTACCCAAAATGCTTAACTCGCCGAGAAAATCATTTTGTTCCACAATGAATGTCTGGCAAAAAATAGTTAATTTTGATGCAAGGCGTTCTGAAACCAATCGACAAATTACTCAAAATGCTTTACTCGCCGAGAAAATCACTTTTTTCACACAATGAATGTCTGGCAAAAAATAGTAAATTTCAATGCAATCCGTTCTGACACCAATCGGCAAAATGCTTAACGCGCCGCGAAAATCACTTTTTTCCCACAATGAATGTCATGCAAAAAATAGTTAATTTTGATGCAAGACGTTCTGAAACCAATCGGCAAATTAATCAAAATGCTTAACGCGCCGAGAAAATCACTTTTTTCCCACAATGAATGTCTGGCACAAAATAGTTAATTGTGATGCAAGCCGTTCTGAAACAAATCGGCAAATTACTCAAAATGCTTAACTCGCCGAGAAAATCAATTTTTTCCCACAATGAATGTCTGGCGAAAAATAGTAAATTTCAATGCAAGCCGTTCTGAAACCATTCGGCAAATTACCCAAAATGCTTAACTCGCCGAGAAAATCACTTTGTTCCACAATGAATGTCTGGCAAAAAATAGTTAATTTTGATGCAAGGCGTTCTGAAACCAATCGGCAAATTACTCAAAATGCTTAACTCGCCGAGAAAATCACTTTTTTCCCACAATGAATGTCTGGTAAAAAATAGTAAATTTCAATGCAAGCCGTTCTGAAACCAATCGTCAAATTACTCAAAATGCTTAACTCGCCGAGAAAATCATTTTGTTTCACAATCAATGTCTGGCAAAAAATAGTAAATTTCAATGCAAGCCGTTCTGAAACCAATCGGCAAATTACTCACAATGCTTAACGCGCCGAGAAAATCACTTTTTTCCCACAATGAATGTCTGGCACAAAATAGTTAATTGTGATGCAAGCCGTTCTGAAACCAATCGGCAAATTACTCAAAATGCTTAACTCGCCGAGAAAATCACTTTTTCCCACAATGAATGTCTGGCGAAAAATAGGAAATTTCAATGCAAGCCGTTCTGAAACCATTCGGCACATTACCCAAAATGCTTAACTCGCCGAGAAAATCACTTTTTTCCCACAATGAATGTCTGGTAACAAATAGTAAATTTCAATGCAAGCCGTTCTGCAACCAATCGGCAAATTACTCAAAATGCTTAACTCGCCGAGAAAATAACTTTTGTTCCACAATGAATGCCTGGCAAAAAATAATTAATTGTGATGCAAGCCGTTCTGAAACTCAAAATGCTTAACTCGCCGAGAAAATCACTTCTTTCCCACAATGAATGTCTGGGAAAAAATTGTAAATTTCAATGCAAGCCGTTCTGAAACCAATCGGCAAATTACCCAAACTGCTTAACGCGCCGAGAAAATCACTTTTGTTCCATAATGACTGTCTGGCAAAAAATTGCTAATTTTGATGCAAGGCATTCTGAAACCATTCGGCAAATTACTGAAAATGCTTAACTCACCGAGAAAATCACTTTTGTTCCATACTGAATACCTGGCAAAAAATAGTTGATTTTGATGCAAGCCGTTCTGAAAACAATCAGCAAATAACTCAAAATGCTGAACTAGCAGAGAAAATCACTTTATTCCCACAACGAATGTCTGGCCAAAAATTGTTAATTTCAATGCAAGCCGTTCTGAAACCAATCGGCAAATTACCCAAAATGCTTAACTCGCCGAAAAAATCATTTTGTTCCACAATGAATGTCTGGCACAAAATAGTTAATTTTGATGCAAGGCGTTCTTAAACCTATCGGCAAATTACTCAATATGCTTAACTCGCCGAGAAAATCACTTTTTTCCCACAATGAATGTCTGGCAAAAAATAGTAAATTTCAATGCAAGCCGTTCTGAAACCAATCGTCAAATTACTCAAAATGCTTAACTCGCCGAGAAAATCACTTTTGTTCCACAATGAATGTCTGGCAAAAAATAGTAAATTTCAATGCAAGCCGTTCTGAAACCAATCGGCAAATTACTCAAAATGCTTAACGCGCCGAGAAATCACTTTTTTCCCACAATGAATGTCTGGCAAAAAATAGTTCATTTCAATGGAAGCCGTTCTGAAACCAATCGGCAAATTACCCAAAATGCTTAACTCGCCGAGAAAATCACTTTTGTTCCAAAATGAATGCATGGCAAAAAATAATTAATTGTGATGCAAGCCGTTCTGAAACCAATCGGCAAATTACCCAAAATGCTTAACTCGCCGAGAAAATCACTTTTGTTCCAAAATGAATGCCTGGCAAAAAATAATTAATTGTGATGCAAGCCGTTCTAAAACCAATCGGCAAATTACTCAAAATGCTTAACTCGCCGAGAAAATCACTTTTTCCCACAATGAATGTCTGGCAAAAAATAGTAAATGTCAATGCAATCCGTTCTGACACCAATCGGCAAAATGCTTAATGCGCCGCGAAAATCACTTTTTTCCCACAATGAATGTCTGGCACAAAATAGTTAATTGTGATGCAAGCCGTTCTGAAACCAATCGGCAAATTACTCAAAATGCTTAACTCGCCGAGAAAATCAATTTTTTCCCACAATGAATGTCTGGCGAAAAATAGTAAATTTCAATGCAAGCCGTTCTGAAATCATTCGGCAAATTACCCAAAATGCTTAACTCGCCGAGAAAATCATTTTGTTCCACAATGAATGTCTGGCAAAAAATAGTTAATTTTGATGCAAGGCGTTCTGAAACCAATCGGCAAATTACTCAAAATGCTTAACTCGCCGAGAAAATCACTTTTTTCACACAATGAATGTCTGGCGAAAAATAGGAAATTTCAATGCAAGCCGTTCTGAAACCATTCGGCACATTACCCAAAATGCTTAACTCGCCGAGAAAATCACTTTTTTCCCACAATGAATGTCTGGTAACAAATAGTAAATTTCAATGCAAGCCGTTCTGCAACCAATCGTCAAATTACCCAAAATGCTTAACTCGCCGAGAAAATCACTTTTGTTTCACAATCAATGTCTGGCGAAAAATAGTAAATTTCAATGCAAGCCGTTCTGAAACCAATCGGCAAATTACTCACAATGCTTACCGCGCCGAGAAAATCACTTTTTTCCCACAATGAATGTCTGGCAAAAAATAGTTCATTTTGATGCAAGACGTTCTGAAACCAATCGGCAAATTACTCAAAATGCTTAACTGGCCGAGAAAATCACTTTTTTCCCACAATGAATGCATGGCAAAAAATAGTAAATTTCAATGCAAGCCGTTCTGAAACCAATCGTCAAATTACCCAAACTGCTTAACTCGCCGAGAAAATAACTTTTGTTCCACAATGAATGCCTGGCAAAAAATAATTAATTGTGATGCAAGCCGTTCTGAAACTCAAAATGCTTAACTCGCCGAGAAAATCACTTCTTTCCCACAATGAATGTCTGGCAAAAAATAGTAAATTTCAATGCAAGCCGTTCTGAAACCAATCGGCAAATTACCCAAACTGCTTAACGCGCCGAGAAAATCACTTTTGTTCCATAATGACTGTCTGGCAAAAAATTGCTAATTTTGATGCAAGGCATTCTGAAACCATTCGGCAAATTACTGAAAATGCTTAACTCACCGAGAAAATCACTTTTGTTCCATACTGAATACCTGGCAAAAAATAGTTGATTTTGATGCAAGCCGTTCTGAAAACAATCAGCAAATAACTCAAAATGCTGAACTAGCAGAGAAAATCACTTTATTCCCACAACGAATGTCTGGCAAAAAATTGTTAATTTTGATGCAAGCCGTTCTGAAACCAATCGGCAAATTACTCAAAATGCTTAACTCGCCGAGAAAATCACTTTTTCCCACAATGAATGTCTGGCCAAAAATAGTAAATTTCAATGCAAGCCGTTCTGAAACCAATCGGCAAATTACCCAAAATGCTTAACTCGCCGAGAAAATCATTTTGTTCCACAATGAATGCCTGGCAAAAAATAGTTAATTGTGATGCAAGCCGTTCTGAAACCAATCAGCAAATTACTCAAAATGCTGAACGCGCCGAGAAAATCATTTTGTTCCACAATGAATGTCTGGCACAAAATAGTTAATTTTGATGCAAGGCGTTCTTAAACCAATCGGCAAATTACTCAATATGCTTAACTCGCCGAGAAAATCACTTTTTTCCCACAATGAATGCATGGCAAAAAATAGTAAATTTCAATGCAAGCCGTTCTGAAACCAATCGGCAAATTACCCAAACTGCTTAACTCGCCGAGAAAATAACTTTTGTTCCACAATGAATGCCTGGCAAAAAATAATTAATTGTGATGCAAGCCGTTCTGAAACTCAAAATGCTTAACTCGCCGAGAAAATCACTTCCTTCCCACAATGAATGTCTGGCAAAAAATAGTAAATTTCAATGCAAGCCGTTCTGAAACCAATCGGCAAATTACCCAAACTGCTTAACGCGCCGAGAAAATCACTTTTGTTCCATAATGACTGTCTGGCAAAAAATTGCTAATTTTGATGCAAGGCATTCTGAAACCATTCGGCAAATTACTGAAAATGCTTAACTCACCGAGAAAATCACTTTTGTTCCATACTGAATACCTGGCAAAAAATAGTTGATTTTGATGCAAGCCGTTCTGAAAACAATCAGCAAATAACTCAAAATGCTGAACTAGCAGAGAAAATCACTTTATTCCCACAACGAATGTCTGGCAAAAAATTGTTAATTTTGATGCAAGCCGTTCTGAAACCAATCGGCAAATTACTCAAAATGCTTAACTCGCCGAGAAAATCACTTTTTCCCACAATGAATGTCTGGCCAAAAATAGTAAATTTCAATGCAAGCCGTTCTGAAACCAATCGGCAAATTACCCAAAATGCTTAACTCGCCGAGAAAATCACTTTTGTTCCACAATGAATGTCTGGCAAAAAATAGTAAATTTCAATGCAAGCCGTTCTGAAACCAATCGGCAAATTACTCAAAATGCTTAACGCGCCGAGAAATCACTTTTTTCCCACAATGAATGTCTGGCAAAATAGTTCATTTCAATGGAAGCCGTTCTGAAACCAATCGGCAAATTACCCAAAATGCTTAACTCGCCGAGAAAATCACTTTTGTTCCAAAATGAATGCATGGCAAAAAATAATTAATTGTGATGCAAGCCGTTCTGAAACCAATCGGCAAATTACCCAAAATGCTTAACTCGCCGAGAAAATCACTTTTGTTCCAAAATGAATGCCTGGCAAAAAATAATTAATTGTGATGCAAGCCGTTCTAAAACCAATCGGCAAATTACTCAAAATGCTTAACTCGCCGAGAAAATCACTTTTTCCCACAATGAATGTCTGGCAAAAAATAGTAAATGTCAATGCAATCCGTTCTGACACCAATCGGCAAAATGCTTAATGCGCCGCGAAAATCACTTTTTTCCCACAATGAATGTCTGGCACAAAATAGTTAATTGTGAAGCAAGCCGTTCTGAAACCAATCGGCAAATTACTCAAAATGCTTAACTCGCCGAGAAAATCAATTTTTTCCCACAATGAATGTCTGGCGAAAAATAGTAAATTTCAATGCAAGCCGTTCTGAAACCATTCGGCAAATTACCCAAAATGCTTAACTCGCCGAGAAAATCATTTTGTTCCACAATGAATGTCTGGCAAAAAATAGTTAATTTTGATGCAAGGCGTTCTGAAACCAATCGGCAAATTACTCAAAATGCTTAACTCGCCGAGAAAATCACTTTTTTCACACAATGAATGTCTGGCACAAAATAGTTAATTGTGAAGCAAGCCGTTCTGAAACCAATCGGCAAATTACTCAAAATGCTTAACTCGCCGAGAAAATCAATTTTTTCCCACAATGAATGTCTGGCGAAAAATAGTAAATTTCAATGCAAGCCGTTCTGAAACCATTCGGCAAATTACCCAAAATGCTTAACTCGCCGAGAAAATCATTTTGTTCCACAATGAATGTCTGGCAAAAAATAGTTAATTTTGATGCAAGGCGTTCTGAAACCAATCGGCAAATTACTCAAAATGCTTAACTCGCCGAGAAAATCACTTTTTTCACACAATGAATGTCTGGTAAAAAATAGTAAATTTCAATGCAAGCCGTTCTGAAACCAATCGTCAAATTACTCAAAATGCTTAACTCGCCGAGAAAATCATTTTGTTTCACAATCAATGTCTGGCAAAAAATAGTAAATTTCAATGCAAGCCGTTCTGAAACCAATCGGCAAATTACTCACAATGCTTAACGCGCCGATAAAATCACTTTTTTCCCACAATGAATGTCTGGCAAAAAATAGTTCATTTTGATGCAAGACGTTCTGAAACCAATCGGCAAATTACTCAAAATGCTTAACTGGCCGAGAAAATCACTTTTTTCCCACAATGAATGCCTAGCAAAAAATAGTAAATTTCAATGCAAGCCGTTCTGAAACCAATCGGCAAATTACCCAAAATGCTTAACTCGCCGAGAAAATCATTTTGTTCCACAATGAATGTCTGGCACAAAATAGTTAATTTTGATGCAAGGCGTTCTGAAACCAATCGGCAAATTACTCAATATGCTTAACTCGCCGAGAAAATCACTTTTTTCCCACAATGAATGTCTGGCAAAAAATAGTAAATTTCAATGCAAGCCGTTCTGAAACCAATCGTCAAATTACTCAAAATGCTTAACTCGCCGAGAAAATCACTTTTGTTCCACAATGAATGTCTGGCAAAAAATAGTAAATTTCAATGCAATCCGTTCTGACACCAATCGGCAAAATGCTCAACGCGCCGCGAAAATCACTTTTTTCCCACAATGAATGTCATGCAAAAAATAGTTAATTTTGATGCAAGACGTTCTGAAACCAATCGGCAAATTAATCAAAATGCTTAACGCGCCGAGAAAATCACTTTTTTCCCACAATGAATGTCTGGCACAAAATAGTTAATTGTGAAGCAAGCCGTTCTGAAACCAATCGGCAAATTACTCAAAATGCTTAACTCGCCGAGAAAATCAATTTTTTCCCACAATGAATGTCTGGCGAAAA
Organism: Scyliorhinus torazame; assembly: GCF_047496885.1. Taxonomy (NCBI): domain Eukaryota; kingdom Metazoa; phylum Chordata; class Chondrichthyes; order Carcharhiniformes; family Scyliorhinidae; genus Scyliorhinus; species Scyliorhinus torazame. The sequence goes on from NC_092719.1 coordinate 93,126,187, forward strand.
ATAGTAAATTTCAATGCAAGCCGTTCTGAAACCATTCGGCAAATTACCCAAAATGCTTAACTCGCCTAGAAAATGATTTTGTTCCACAATGAATGTCTGGCAAAAAATAGTTAATTTTGATGCAAGGCGTTCAGAAACCAATCGGCAAATTACTCAAAATGCTTAACTCGCCGAGAAAATCACTTTTTTCCCACAATGAATGTCTGGCAAAAAATAGTAAATTTCAATGCAATCCGTTCTGACACCAATCGGCAAAATGCTCAACGCGCCGCGAAAATCACTTTTTTCCCACAATGAATGTCATGCAAAAAATAGTTAATTTTGATGCAAGACGTTCTGAAACCAATCGGCAAATTAATCAAAATGCTTAACGCGCCGAGAAAATCACTTTTTTCCCGCAATGAATGTCTGGCACAAAATAGTTAATTGTGAAGCAAGCCGTTCTGAAACCAATCGGCAAATTACTCAAAATGCTTAACTCGCCGAGAAAATCAATTTTTTCCCACAATGAATGTCTGGCGAAAAATAGTAAATTTCAATGCAAGCCGTTCTGAAACCATTCGGCAAATTACCCAAAATGCTTAACTCGCCGAGAAAATCATTTTGTTCCACAATGAATGTCTGGCAAAAAATAGTTAATTTTGATGCAAGGCGTTCTGAAACCAATCGACAAATTACTCAAAATGCTTAACCCGCCGAGAAAATCACTTTTTTCACACAATGAATGTCTGGTAAAAAATAGTAAATTTCAATGCAAGCCGTTCTGAAACCAATCGTCAAATTACTCAAAATGCTTAACTCGCCGAGAAAATCATTTTGTTTCACAATCAATGTCTGGCAAAAAATAGTAAATTTCAATGCAAGCCGTTCTGAAACCAATCGGCAAATTACTCACAATGCTTAACGCGCCGATAAAATCACTTTTTTCCCACAATGTATGTCTGGCAAAAAATAGTTCATTTTGATGCAAGACGTTCTGAAACCAATCGGCAAATTACTCAAAATGCTTAACTGGCCGAGAAAATCACTTTTTTCCCACAATGAATGCCTAGCAAAAAATAGTAAATTTCAATGCAAGCCGTTCTGAAACCAATCGGCAAATTACCCAAAATGCTTAACTCGCCGAGAAAATCATTTTGTTCCACAATGAATGTCTGGCACAAAATAGTTAATTTTGATGCAAGGCGTTCTGAAACCAATCGGCAAATTACTCAATATGCTTAACTCGCCGAGAAAATCACTTTTTTCCCACAATGAATGTCTGGCAAAAAATAGTAAATTTCAATGCAAGCCGTTCTGAAACCAATCGTCAAATTACTCAAAATGCTTAACTCGCCGAGAAAATCACTTTTGTTCCACAATGAATGTCTGGCAAAAAATAGTAAATTTCAATGCAATCCGTTCTGACACCAATCGGCAAAATGCTTAACGCGCCGCGAAAATCACTTTTTTCCCACAATGAATGTCATGCAAAAAATAGTTAATTTTGATGCAAGACGTTCTGAAACCAATCGGCAAATTAATCAAAATGCTTAACGCGCCGAGAAAATCACTTTTTTCCCACAATGAATGTCTGGCACAAAATAGTTAATTGTGATGCAAGCCGTTCTGAAACCAATCGGCAAATTACTCAAAATGCTTAACTCGCCGAGAAAATCAATTTTTTCCCACAATGAATGTCTGGCGAAAAATAGTAAATTTCAATGCAAGCCGTTCTGAAACCATTCGGCAAATTACCCAAAATGCTTAATTCGCCGAGAAAATCATTTTGTTCCACAATGAATGTCTGGCAAAAAATAGTTAATTTTGATGCAAGGCGTTCTGAAACCAATCGGCAAATTACTCAAAATGCTTAACTCGCCGAGAAAATCACTTTTTTCACACAATGAATGTCTGGTAAAAAATAGTAAATTTCAATGCAAGCCGTTCTGAAACCAATCGTCAAATTACTCAAAATGCTTAACTCGCCGAGAAAATAATTTTGTTTCACAATCAATGTCTGGCAAAAAATAGTAAATTTCAATGCAAGCCGTTCTGAAACCAATCGGCAAATTACTCACAATGCTTAACGCGCCGAGAAAATCACTTTTTTCCCACAATGAATGTCTGGCAAAAAATAGTTCATTTTGATGCAAGACGGTCTGAAACCAATCGGCAAATTACTCAAAATGCTTAACTGGCCGAGAAAATCACTTTTTTCCCACAATGAATGCCTATCAAAAAATAGTAAATTTCAATGCAAGCCGTTCAGAAACCAATCGGCAAATTACCCAAAATCCTTAACTCGCCGAGAAAATCATTTTGTTCCACAATGAATGTCTGGCACAAAATAGTTAATTTTGATGCAAGGCGTTCTGAAACCAATCGGCAAATTACTCAATATGCTTAACTCGCCGAGAAAATCACTTTTTTCCCCCAATGAATGTCTGGCAAAAAATAGTAAATTTCAATGCAAGCCGTTCTGAAACCAATCGTCAAATTACTCAAAATGCTTACCGCGCAGAGAAAATCACTTTTTTCCCACAATGAATGCCTGGCAAAAATAGTTAATTGTGATGCAAGCCGTTCTGAAACCAATCGGCAAATTACTCAAAATGCTTAGCTCGCCGAGAAAATCACTTCTTTCCCACAATGAATGTCTGGCAAAAAATAGTAAATTTCAATGCAAGCCGTTCTGAAACCAATCGGCAAATTACCCAAACTGCTTAACTCGTCGAGAAAATAACTTTTGTTCCACAATGAATGCCTGGCAAAAAATAATTAATTGTGATGCAAGCCGTTCTGAAACTCAAAATGCTTAACGCGCCGAGAAAATCACTTTATTCCCACAACGAATGTTTGGCAAAAAATTGTTAATTTTGATGCAAGCCGTTCTGAAACCAATCGGCAAATTACTCAAAATGCTTAACTGTCCGAGAAAATCACTTTTGTTCCACAGTGAATGCCTGGCAAAAATAGTTAATTGTGATGCAAGCCGTTCTGAAACCAATCGGCAAATTACTCAAAATGCTTAACTCGCCGAGAAAATCACTGTTGTTCCACAATGAATGCCTGGCAAAAAATAGTAAATTTCAATGCAAGCCGTTCTGAAGCCAATCGGCAAATTACACAAAATGCTTAACTCGCCGAGAAAATCACTTTTTTCCCACAATGAATGTCTGGCAAAAAATAGTAAATTTCAATGCAAGCCGTTCTGAAACCAATCGGCAAATTGCTCAAAATGCTTAACTCGCCGAGAAAATCACTTTTTTCCCACAATGAATGCCTAGCAAAAAATAGTAAATTTCAATGCAAGCCGTTCTGAAACCAATCGGCAAATTACCCAAAATGCTTAACTCGCCGAGAAAATCATTTTGTTCCACAATGAATGTCTGGCACAAAATAGTTAATTTTGATGCAAGGCGTTCTGAAACCAATCGGCAAATTACTCAATATGCTTAACTCGCCGAGAAAATCACTTTTTTCCCACAATGAATGTCTGGCAAAAAATAGTAAATTTCAATGCAAGCCGTTCTGAAACCAATCGTCAAATTACTCAAAATGCTTAACTCGCCGAGAAAATCACTTTTGTTCCACAATGAATGTCTGGCAAAAAATAGTAAATTTCAATGCAATCCGTTCTGACACCAATCGGCAAAATGCTTAACGCGCCGCGAAAATCACTTTTTTCCCACAATGAATGTCATGCAAAAAATAGTTAATTTTGATGCAAGACGTTCTGAAACCAATCGGCAAATTAATCAAAATGCTTAACGCGCCGAGAAAATCACTTTTTTCCCACAATGAATGTCTGGCACAAAATAGTTAATTGTGATGCAAGCCGTTCTGAAACCAATCGGCAAATTACTCAAAATGCTTAACTCGCCGAGAAAATCAATTTTTTCCCACAATGAATGTCTGGCGAAAAATAGTAAATTTCAATGCAAGCCGTTCTGAAACCATTCGGCAAATTACCCAAAATGCTTAATTCGCCGAGAAAATCATTTTGTTCCACAATGAATGTCTGGCAAAAAATAGTTAATTTTGATGCAAGGCGTTCTGAAACCAATCGGCAAATTACTCAAAATGCTTAACTCGCCGAGAAAATCACTTTTTTCACACAATGAATGTCTGGTAAAAAATAGTAAATTTCAATGCAAGCCGTTCTGAAACCAATCGTCAAATTACTCAAAATGCTTAACTCGCCGAGAAAATAATTTTGTTTCACAATCAATGTCTGGCAAAAAATAGTAAATTTCAATGCAAGCCGTTCTGAAACCAATCGGCAAATTACTCACAATGCTTAACGCGCCGAGAAAATCACTTTTTTCCCACAATGAATGTCTGGCAAAAAATAGTTCATTTTGATGCAAGACGGTCTGAAACCAATCGGCAAATTACTCAAAATGCTTAACTGGCCGAGAAAATCACTTTTTTCCCACAATGAATGCCTATCAAAAAATAGTAAATTTCAATGCAAGCCGTTCAGAAACCAATCGGCAAATTACCCAAAATCCTTAACTCGCCGAGAAAATCATTTTGTTCCACAATGAATGTCTGGCACAAAATAGTTAATTTTGATGCAAGGCGTTCTGAAACCAATCGGCAAATTACTCAATATGCTTAACTCGCCGAGAAAATCACTTTTTTCCCCCAATGAATGTCTGGCAAAAAATAGTAAATTTCAATGCAAGCCGTTCTGAAACCAATCGTCAAATTACTCAAAATGCTTACCTCGCAGAGAAAATCACTTTTTTCCCACAATGAATGCCTGGCAAAAATAGTTAATTGTGATGCAAGCCGTTCTGAAACCAATCGGCAAATTACTCAAAATGCTTAGCTCGCCGAGAAAATCACTTCTTTCCCACAATGAATGTCTGGCAAAAAATAGTAAATTTCAATGCAAGCCGTTCTGAAACCAATCGGCAAATTACCCAAACTGCTTAACTCGTCGAGAAAATAACTTTTGTTCCACAATGAATGCCTGGCAAAAAATAATTAATTGTGATGCAAGCCGTTCTGAAACTCAAAATGCTTAACGCGCCGAGAAAATCACTTTATTCCCACAACGAATGTTTGGCAAAAAATTGTTAATTTTGATGCAAGCCGTTCTGAAACCAATCGGCAAATTACTCAAAATGCTTAACTGTCCGAGAAAATCACTTTTGTTCCACAGTGAATGCCTGGCAAAAATAGTTAATTGTGATGCAAGCCGTTCTGAAACCAATCGGCAAATTACTCAAAATGCTTAACTCGCCGAGAAAATCACTGTTGTTCCACAATGAATGCCTGGCAAAAAATAGTAAATTTCAATGCAAGCCGTTCTGAAGCCAATCGGCAAATTACACAAAATGCTTAACTCGCCGAGAAAATCACTTTTTTCCCACAATGAATGTCTGGCAAAAAATAGTAAATTTCAATGCAAGCCGTTCTGAAACCAATCGGCAAATTGCTCAAAATGCTTAACTCGCCGAGAAAATCACTTTTTTCCCACAATGAAAGTCTGGCAAAAAATAGTAAATTTCAATGCAAGCCGTTCTGAAACCAATCGGCAAATTACTCAAAATGCTTAACTCGCCGAGAAAATCACTTTTGTTCCACAATGAATGTCTGGCAAAAATTAGTTCATTTTGATGCAAGCCGTTCTGAAACCAATCGGCAAATTACTCAAAATGCTTAACTCGCCGAGAAAATCACTTTCTTTCCACAATGAATGTCTGGCAAAAAAGAGTAAATTTCAATGCTAGCCGTTCTGAAACCAAACGGCAAATTACTCAAAATGCTTAACGCGTTGAGAAAATCACTTTTTCCCCACAATGAATGTATGGCAAAAAATAGTTAATTTTGATGCAAGACGTTCTGAAACCAATCGGCAAATTACTCAAAATGCTTAACTCGCCAAGAAAATCAAATTTTCCCACAACGAATGCCTGGCAAAAAATAGTTAATTTTGATGCAAGACGTTCTGAAACCAATCGGCAAATTACTCAAAATTCTTAATTCGCCGAGAAAATCACTTTTGTTCCACAATGAATGTCTGGCAATAAATAGTTCATTTTGATGCAAGCCGTTCTGCAACCAATCGGCAAATTACTCTAAATGCTTAACTCGCCGAGAAAATCACTTTTTTCCCACAATGAATGTCTGGCAATAAATAGTTAATTTTGATGCAGGACGTTCTGAAACCAATCGGCAAATTACTCAAAATGCTTAACTTGCCGAGAAAATCACCTTTGTTCCACAATGAATGCCTGGCAAAAAATAGTTAATTGTGATGCAAGCCGTTCTGAAACCAATCGGCAAATTACTCAAAATGCTTAACTCGCCGAGAAAATCACTTTCTTTCCACAATGAATGCCTGGCAAAAAATAGTAAATTTTAATGCAAGCCGTTCTGAAACCAATCGTCAAATTACTCAAAATGCTTAACTCGCCGAGAAAATCACTTTTGTTCCACAATGAATGTCTGGCAAAAAATAGTAAATTTCAATGCAATCCGTTCTGACACCAATCGGCAAAATGCTTAACGCGCCGCGAAAATCACTTTTTTCCCACAATGAATGTCATGCAAAAAATAGTTAATTTTGATGCAAGACGTTCTGAAACCAATCAGCAAATTAATCAAAATGCTTAACGCGCCGAGAAAATCACTTTTTTCCCACAATGAATGTCTGGCACAAAATAGTTAATTTTGATGCAAGACGTTCTGAAACCAATCGGCAAATTACTCAAAATGCTTAACTCGCCGAGAAAATTTTTTTTTTCCCACAATGAATGTCTGGCGAAAAATAGTAAATTTCAATGCAAGCCGTTCTGAAACCATTCGGTAAATTACCCAAAATGCTTAACTCGCCGAGAAAATCATTTTGTTCCACAATGAATGTCTGGCAAAAAATAGTTAATTTTGATGCAAGGCGTTCTGAAACCAATCGGCAAATTACTCAAAATGCTTAACTCGCCGAGAAAATCACTTTTTTCCCACAATGAATGTCTGGCAAAAAATAGTAAATTTCAATGCAATCCGTTCTGACACCAATCGGCAAAATGCTTAACGCGCCGCGAAAATCACTTTTTTCCCACAATGAATGTCATGCAAAAAATAGTTAATTTTGATGCAAGACGTTCTGAAACCAATCGGCAAATTAATCAAAATGCTTAACGCGCCGAGAAAATCACTTTTTTCCCACAATGAATGTCTGGCACAAAATAGTTAATTGTGATGCAAGCCGTTCTGAAACCAATCGTCAAATTACTCAAAATGCTTAACTCGCCGAGAAAATCATTTTGTTTCACAATCAATGTCTGGCAAAAAATAGTAAATTTCAATGCAAGCCGTTCTGAAACCAATCGGCAAATTACTCACAATGCTTAACGCAATGAATGTCTGGCAAAAAATAGTTCATTTTGATGCAAGACGTTCTGAACCCAATCGTCAAATTACTCAAAATGCTTAACTGGCCGAGAAAATCACTTTTTTCCCACAATGAATGCCTAGCAAAAAATTGCTAAATTTGATGCAAGGCATTCTGAAACCATTCGGCAAATAACTGAAAATGCTTAACTCGCCGAGAAAATCACTTTTGTTCCATACTGAATTTCTGGCAAAAAATAGTTGATTTTGATGCAAGCCGTTCTGAAAACAATCAGCAAATAACTCAAAATGCTTAACTCGCCGAGAAAATCACTTTATTCCCACAACGAATGTCTGGCAAAAAATTGTTAATTTTGATGCAAGCCGTTCTGAAACCGATCGGCAAATTACTCAAAATGCTTAACTGTCCGAGAAAATCACTTTTGTTCCACAGTGAATGACTGGCAAAAATAGTTAATTGTGATGCAAGCCGTTCTGAAACCAATCGGCAAATTACTCAAAATGCTTAACTCGCCGAGAAAATAACTTTTGTTGCACAATGAATGCCTGGCAAAAAATAAGTAATTGTGATGCAAGCCGTTCTGAAACTCAAAATGCTTAACGCGCCGAGAAAATCACTTTTTTCCCACACTGAATGACTGGGAAAAAATAGTTGATTTTGATGCAAGACGTTCTGAAACCAATCGGCAAATTACTCAAAATGCTTAACTGTCCGAGAAAATCACTTTTTCCCCACAATGAATGTCTGGCAAAAAATAGTAAATTTCAATGCAAGCCGTTCTGAAACCAATCGGCAAATTACCCGAAATGCTTAACTCGCAGAGAAAATCACTTTTGTTCCACAATGAATGTCTGGCAAAAAATAGTAAATTTCAATGCAAGCCGTTCTGAAACCAATCGGCAAATTACTCAAAATGCTTACCTCGCAGAGAAAATCACTTTTTTCCCACAATGAATGCCTGGCAAAAATAGTTAATTGTGATGCAAGCCGTTCTGAAACCAATCGGCAAATTACTCAAAATGCTTAGCTCGCCGAGAAAATCACTTCTTTCCCACAATGAATGTCTGGCAAAAAATAGTAAATTTCAATGCAAGCCGTTCTGAAACCAATCGGCAAATTACCCAAACTGCTTAACTCGTCGAGAAAATAACTTTTGTTCCACAATGAATGCCTGGCAAAAAATAATTAATTGTGATGCAAGCCGTTCTGAAACTCAAAATGCTTAACGCGCCGAGAAAATCACTTTATTCCCACAACGAATATCTGGCAAAAAATTGTTAATTTTGATGCAAGCCGTTCTGAAACCAATCGGCAAATTACTCAAAATGCTTAACTGTCCGAGAAAATCACTTTTGTTCCACAGTGAATGCCTGGCAAAAATAGTTAATTGTGATGCAAGCCGTTCTGAAACCAATCGGCAAATTACTCAAAATGCTTAACTCGCCGAGAAAATAACTTTTGTTGCACAATGAATGCCTGGCAAAAAATAGTAAATTTTAATGCAAGCCGTTCTGAAACCAATCGGCAAATTACGCAAAATGCTTAACTCGCCAAGAAAATCACTGTTGTTCCACAATGAATGCCTGGCAAAAAATAGTAAATTTCAATGCAAGCCGTTCTGAAGCCAATCGGCAAATTACACAAAATGCTTAACTCGCCGAGAAAATCACTTTTTTCCCACAATGAATGTCTGGCAAAAAATAGTAAATTTCAATGCAAGCCGTTCTGAAACCAATCGGCAAATTGCTCAAAATGCTTAACTCGCCGAGAAAATCACTTTTTTCCCACAATGAAAGTCTGGCAAAAAATAGTAAATTTCAATGCAAGCCGTTCTGAAACCAATCGGCAAATTACTCAAAATGCTTAACTCGCCGAGAAAATCACTTTTGTTCCACAATGAATGTCTGGCAAAAATTAGTTCATTTTGATGCAAGCCGTTCTGAAACCAATCGGCAAATTACTCAAAATGCTTAACTCGCCGAGAAAATCACTTTCTTTCCACAATGAATGTCTGGCAAAAAAGAGTAAATTTCAATGCAAGCCGTTCTGAAACCAAACGGCAAATTACTCAAAATGCTTAACGCGTTGAGAAAATCACTTTTTCCCCACAATGAATGTATGGCAAAAAATAGTTAATTTTGATGCAAGACGTTCTGAAACCAATCGGCAAATTACTCAAAATGCTTAACTCGCCAAGAAAATCAAATTTTCCCACAACGAATGCCTGGCAAAAAATAGTTAATTTTGATGCAAGACGTTCTGAAACCAATCGGCAAATTACTCAAAATTCTTAATTCGCCGAGAAAATCACTTTTGTTCCACAATGAATGTCTGGCAATAAATAGTTCATTTTGATGCAAGCCGTTCTGAAACCAATCGGCAAATTACTCTAAATGCTTAACTCGCCGAGAAAATCACTTTTTTCCCACAATGAATGTCTGGCAATAAATAGTTAATTTTGATGCAGGACGTTCTGAAACCAATCGGCAAATTACTCAAAATGCTTAACTTGCCGAGAAAATCACCTTTGTTCCACAATGAATGCCTGGCAAAAAATAGTTAATTGTGATGCAAGCCGTTCTGAAACCAATCGGCAAATTACTCAAAATGCTTAACTCGCCGAGAAAATCACTTTCTTTCCACAATGAATGCCTGGCAAAAAATAGTAAATTTTAATGCAAGCCGTTCTGAAACCAATCGGCAAATTACACAAAATGCTTAACTCGCCGAGAAAATCACTTTCATTCCACAATGAATATCTGGCAAAAAGTAGTAAATTTTAATGCAAGCCGTTCTGAAACCAATCGGCAAATTACTGAAAATGCTTAACTCGCCGAGAAAATCAGTTTTTCCCACAATGAATGCCTGGCAAAAAATAGTAAATTTCAAGGCAAGCCGTTCTGAAGCCAATCGGCAAATTACACAAAATGCTTAACTCGCCGAGAAAATAACTTTCTTTCCACAATGAATGTCTGGCAAAAAATAGTTCATTTTGATGCAAGCCGTTCTGAAACCAATCGGCAAAATGCTTAACGCGACGAGAAAATCACTTTTTCCCCACAATGAATGTCTGGCAATAAATAGTTAATTTCAATGCAAGCCGTTCTGAAACCAATCGGCAAATTACTCAAAATGCTTAACTCGCCGAGAAAATCACTTTATTTCCACAACGAATGTCTGGCAAAAAATTGTTAATTTTGATGCAAGCCGTTCTGAAACCGATCGGCAAATTACTCAAAATGCTTAACTGTCCGAGAAAATCACTTTTGTTCCACAGTGAATGACTGGCAAAAATAGTTAATTGTGATGCAAGCCGTTCTGAAACCAATCGGCAAATTACTCAAAATGCTTAACTCGCCGAGAAAATAACTTTTGTTGCACAATGAATGCCTGGCAAAAAATAAGTAATTGTGATGCAAGCCGTTCTGAAACTCAAAATGCTTAACGCGCCGTGAAAATCACTTTTTTCCCACACTGAATGACTGGGAAAAAATAGTTGATTTTGATGCAAGACGTTCTGAAACCAATCGGCAAATTACTCAAAATGCTTAACTGTCCGAGAAAATCACTTTTGTTCCACAGTGAATGCCTGGCAAAAATAGTTAATTGTGATGCAAGCCGTTCTGAAACCAATCGGCAAATTACTCAAAATGCTTAACTCGCCGAGAAAATCACTTTTTCCCCACAATGAATGTCTGGCAAAAAATAGTACATTTCAATGCAAGCCGTTCTGAAACCAATCGGCAAATTACCCGAAATGCTTAACTCGCAGAGAAAATCACTCTTGTTCCACAATGAATGTCTGGCAAAAAATAGTAAATTTCAATGCAAGCCGTTCTGAAACCAATCGGCAAATTACTCAAAATGCTTACCTCGCAGAGAAAATCACTTTTTTCCCACAATGAATGCCTGGCAAAAATAGTTAATTGTGATGCAAGCCGTTCTGAAACCAATCGGCAAATTACTCAAAATGCTTAGCTCGCCGAGAAAATCACTTCTTTCCCACAATGAATGCCTGGCAAAAAATAGTAAATTTCAATGCAAGCCGTTCTGAAACCATTCGGCAAATTACCCAAAATGCTTAACTCGCCGAGAAAATCATTTTGTTCCACAATGAATGTCTGGCAAAAAATAGTTAATTTTGATGCAAGGCGTTCTGAAACCAATCGGCAAATTACTCAAAATGCTTAACTCGCCGAGAAAATCACTTTTTTCCCACAATGAATGTCTGGCAAAAAATAGTAAATTTCAATGCAATCCGTTCTGACACCAATCGGCAAAATTCTTAACGCGCCGCGAAAATCACTTTTTTCCCACAATGAATGTCATGCAAAAAATAGTTAATTTTGATGCAAGACGTTCTGAAACCAATCGGCAAATTACTCAAAATGCTTAACTCGCCGAGAAATTTTTTTTTTTCCCACAATGAATGTCTGGCGAAAAATAGTAAATTTCAATGCAAGCCGTTCTGAAACCATTCGGTAAATTACCCAAAATGCTTAACTGGCCGAGAAAATCATTTTGTTCCACAATGAATGTCTGGCAAAAAATAGTTAATTTTGATGCAAGGCGTTCTGAAACCAATCGGCAAATTACTCAAAATGCTTAACTCGCCGAGAAAATCACTTTTTTCCCACAATGAATGTCTGGCAAAAAATAGTAAATTTCAATGCAATCCGTTCTGACACCAATCGGCAAAATGCTTAACGCGCCGCGAAAATCACTTTTTTCCCACAATGAATGTCATGCAAAAAATAGTTAATTTTGATGCAAGACGTTCTGAAACCAATCGGCAAATTAATCAAAATGCTTAACGCGCCGAGAAAATCACTTTTTTCCCACAATGAATGTCTGGCACAAAATAGTTAATTGTGATGCAAGCCGTTCTGAAACCAATCGTCAAATTACTCAAAATGCTTAACTCGCCTAGAAAATCATTTTGTTTCACAATCAATGTCTGGCAAAAAATAGTAAATTTCAATGCAAGCCGTTCTGAAACCAATCGGCAAATTACTCACAATGCTTAACGCAATGAATGTCTGGCAAAAAATAGTTCATTTTGATGCAAGACGTTCTGAACCCAATCGTCAAATTACTCAAAATGCTTAACTGGCCGAGAAAATCACTTTTTCCCACAATGAATGCATAGCAAAAAATTGCTAAATTTGATGCAAGGCATTCTGAAACCATTCGGCAAATAACTGAAAATGCTTAACTCGCCGAGAAAATCACTTTTGTTCCATACTGAATTTCTGGCAAAAAATAGTTGATTTTGATGCAAGCCGTTCTGAAAACAATCAGCAAATAACTCAAAATGCTTAACTCGCCGAGAAAATCACTTTATTCCCACAACGAATGTCTGGCAAAAAATTGTTAATTTTGATGCAAGCCGTTCTGAAACCGATCGGCAAATTACTCAAAATGCTTAACTGTCCGAGAAAATCACTTTTGTTCCACAGTGAATGACTGGCAAAAATAGTTAATTGTGATGCAAGCCGTTCTGAAACCAATCGACAAATTACTCAAAATGCTTAACTCGCCGAGAAAATAACTTTTGTTGCACAATGAATGCCTGGCAAAAAATAAGTAATTGTGATGCAAGCCGTTCTGAAACTCAAAATGCTTAACGCGCCGAGAAAATCACTTTTTTCCCACACTGAATGACTGGGAAAAAATAGTTGATTTTGATGCAAGACGTTCTGAAACCAATCGGCAAATTACTCAAAATGCTTAACTGTCCGAGAAAATCACTTTTGTTCCACAGTGAATGCCTGGCAAAAATAGTTTATTGTGATGCAAGCCGTTCTGAAACCAATCGGCAAATTACTCAAAATGCTTAACTCGCCGAGAAAATCACTTTTTCCCCACAATGAATGTCTGGCAAAAAATAGTAGATTTCAATGCAAGCCGTTCTGAAACCAATCGGCAAATTACCCGAAATGCTTAACTCGCAGAGAAAATCACTTTTGTTCCACAATGAATGTCTGGCAAAAAATAGTAAATTTCAATGCAAGCCGTTCTGAAACCAATCGGCAAATTACTCAAAATGCTTACCTCGCAGAGAAAATCACTTTTTTCCCACAATGAATGCCTGGCAAAAATAGTTAATTGTGATGCAAGCCGTTCTGAAACCAATCGGCAAATTACTCAAAATGCTTAGCTCGCCGAGAAAATCACTTCTTTCCCACAATGAATGTCTGGCAAAAAATAGTAAATTTCAATGCAAGCCGTTCTGAAACCAATCGGCAAATTACCCAAACTGCTTAACTCGTCGAGAAAATAACTTTTGTTCCACAATGAATGCCTGGCAAAAAATAATTAATTGTGATGCAAGCCGTTCTGAAACTCAAAATGCTTAACGCGCCGAGAAAATCACTTTATTCCCACAACGAATATCTGGCAAAAAATTGTTAATTTTGATGCAAGCCGTTCTGAAACCAATCGGCAAATTACTCAAAATGCTTAACTGTCCGAGAAAATCACTTTTGTTCCACAGTGAAAGACTGGCAGAAATAGTTAATTGTGATGCAAGCCGTTCTGAAACCAATCGGCAAATTACTCAAAATGCTTAACTCGCCGAGAAAATAACTTTTGTTGCACAATGAATGCCTGGCAAAAAATAGTAAATTTTAATGCAAGCCGTTCTGAAACCAATCGGCAAATTACGCAAAATGCTTAACTCGCCGAGAAAATCACTGTTGTTCCACAATGAATGCCTGGCAAAAAATAGTAAATTTCAATGCAAGCCGTTCTGAAACCAATCGGCAAATTGCTCAAAATGCTTAACTCGCCGAGAAAATCACTTTTTTCCCACAATGAAAGTCTGGCAAAAAATAGTAAATTTCAATGCAAGCCGTTCTGAAACCAATCGGCAAATTTCTCAAAATGCTTAACTCGCCGAGAAAATCACTTTTGTTCCACAATGAATGTCTGGCAAAAATTAGTTCATTTTGATGCAAGCCGTTCTGAAACCAATCGGCAAATTACTCAAAATGCTTAACTCGCCGAGAAAATCACTTTCTTTCCACAATGAATGTCTGGCAAAAAAGAGTAAATTTCAATGCAAGCCGTTCTGAAACCAAACGGCAAATTACTCAAAATGCTTAACGCGTTGAGAAAATCACTTTTTCCCCACAATGAATGTATGGCAAAAAATAGTTAATTTTGATGCAAGACGTTCTGAAACCAATCGGCAAATTACTCAAAATGCTTAACTCGCCAAGAAAATCAAATTTTCCCACAACGAATGCCTGGCAAAAAAATAGTTAATTTTGATGCAAGACGTTCTGAAACCAATCGGCAAATTACTCAAAATTCTTAATTCGCCGAGAAAATCACTTTTGTTCCACAATGAATGTCTGGCAATAAATAGTTCATTTTGATGCAAGCCGTTCTGAAACCAATCGGCAAATTACTCTAAATGCTTAACTCGCCGAGAAAATCACTTTTTTCCCACAATGAATGTCTGGCAATAAATAGTTAATTTTGATGCAGGACGTTCTGAAACCAATCGGCAAATTACTCAAAATGCTTAACTTGCCGAGAAAATCACCTTTGTTCCACAATGAATGCCTGGCAAAAAATAGTAAATTTTAATGCAAGCCGTTCTGAAACCAATCGGCAAATTACACAAAATGCTTAACTCGCCGAGAAAATCACTTTCATTCCACAATGAATATCTGGCAAAAAGTAGTAAATTTTAATGCAAGCCGTTCTGAAACCAATCGGCAAATTACTGAAAATGCTTAACTCGCCGAGAAAATCAGTTTTTCCCACAATGAATGCCTGGCAAAAAATAGTAAATTTCAAGGCAAGCCGTTCTGAAGCCAATCGGCAAATTACACAAAATGCTTAACTCGCCGAGAAAATAACTTTCTTTCCACAATGAATGTCTGGCAAAAAATAGTTCATTTTGATGCAAGCCGTTCTGAAACCAATCGGCAAAATGCTTAACGCGACGAGAAAATCACTTTTTCCCCACAATGAATGTCTGGCAATAAATAGTTAATTTCAATGCAAGCCGTTCTGAAACCAATCGGCAAATTACTCAAAATGCTTAACTCGCCGAGAAAATCACTTTATTTCCACAACGAATGTCTGGCAAAAAATTGTTAATTTTGATGCAAGCCGTTCTGAAACCGATCGGCAAATTACTCAAAATGCTTAACTGTCCGAGAAAATCACTTTTGTTCCACAGTGAATGACTGGCAAAAATAGTTAATTGTGATGCAAGCCGTTCTGAAACCAATCGGCAAATTACTCAAAATGCTTAACTCGCCGAGAAAATAACTTTTGTTGCACAATGAATGCCTGGCAAAAATAGTTAATTTCAATGCAAGCCGTTCTGAAACCAATCGGCAAATTACTCAAAATGCTTACCTCGCAGAGAAAATCACTTTTTTCCCACAATGAATGCCTGGCAAAAATAGTTAATTGTGATGCAAGCCGTTCTGAAACCAATCGGCAAATTACTCAAAATGCTTAGCTCGCCGAGAAAATCACTTCTTTCCCACAATGAATGTCTGGCAAAAAATAGTAAATTTCAATGCAAGCCGTTCTGAAACCAATCGGCAAATTACCCAAACTGCTTAACTCGTCGAGAAAATAACTTTTGTTCCACAATGAATGCCTGGCAAAAAATAATTAATTGTGATGCAAGCCGTTCTGAAACTCAAAATGCTTAACGCGCCGAGAAAATCACTTTATTCCCACAACGAATATCTGGCAAAAAATTGTTAATTTTGATGCAAGCCGTTCTGAAACCAATCGGCAAATTACTCAAAATGCTTAACTGTCCGAGAAAATCACTTTTGTTCCACAGTGAATGCCTGGCAAAAATAGTTAATTGTGATGCAAGCCGTTCTGAAACCAATCGGCAAATTACTCAAAATGCTTAACTCGCCGAGAAAATAACTTTTGTTGCACAATGAATGCCTGGCAAAAAATAGTAAATTTTAATGCAAGCCGTTCTGAAACCAATCGGCAAATTACGCAAAATGCTTAACTCGCCGAGAAAATCACTGTTGTTCCACAATGAATGCCTGGCAAAAAATAGTAAATTTCAATGCAAGCCGTTCTGAAACCAATCGGCAAATTGCTCAAAATGCTTAACTCGCCGAGAAAATCACTTTTTTCCCACAATGAAAGTCTGGCAAAAAATAGTAAATTTCAATGCAAGCCGTTCTGAAACCAATCGGCAAATTACTCAAAATGCTTAACTCGCCGAGAAAATCACTTTTGTTCCACAATGAATGTCTGGCAAAAATTAGTTCATTTTGATGCAAGCCGTTCTGAAACCAATCGGCAAATTACTCAAAATGCTTAACTCGCCGAGAAAATCACTTTCTTTCCACAATGAATGTCTGGCAAAAAAGAGTAAATTTCAATGCAAGCCGTTCTGAAACCAAACGGCAAATTACTCAAAATGCTTAACGCGTTGAGAAAATCACTTTTTCCCCACAATGAATGTATGGCAAAAAATAGTTAATTTTGATGCAAGACGTTCTGAAACCAATCGGCAAATTACTCAAAATGCTTAACTCGCCAAGAAAATCAAATTTTCCCACAACGAATGCCTGGCAAAAAATAGTTAATTTTGATGCAAGACGTTCTGAAACCAATCGGCAAATTACTCAAAATTCTTAATTCGCCGAGAAAATCACTTTTGTTCCACAATGAATGTCTGGCAATAAATAGTTCATTTTGATGCAAGCCGTTCTGAAACCAATCGGCAAATTACTCTAAATGCTTAACTCGCCGAGAAAATCACTGTTGTTCCAC
This sequence comes from Scyliorhinus torazame, assembly GCF_047496885.1. NCBI lineage: Eukaryota > Metazoa > Chordata > Chondrichthyes > Carcharhiniformes > Scyliorhinidae > Scyliorhinus > Scyliorhinus torazame. The sequence continues at coordinate 93,143,318 of NC_092719.1, forward strand.
AATGAATGCCTGGCAAAAAATAGTAAATTTTAATGCAAGCCGTTCTGAAACCAATCGGCAAATTACACAAAATGCTTAACTCGCCGAGAAAATCACTTTCATTCCACAATGAATATCTGGCAAAAAGTAGTAAATTTTAATGCAAGCCGTTCTGAAACCAATCGGCAAATTACTGAAAATGCTTAACTCGCCGAGAAAATCAGTTTTTCCCACAATGAATGCCTGGCAAAAAATAGTAAATTTCAAGGCAAGCCGTTCTGAAGCCAATCGGCAAATTACACAAAATGCTTAACTCGCCGAGAAAATAACTTTCTTTCCACAATGAATGTCTGGCAAAAAATAGTTCATTTTGATGCAAGCCGTTCTGAAACCAATCGGCAAAATGCTTAACGCGACGAGAAAATCACTTTTTCCCCACAATGAATGTCTGGCAATAAATAGTTAATTTCAATGCAAGCCGTTCTGAAACCAATCGGCAAATTACTCAAAATGCTTAACTCGCCGAGAAAATCACTTTATTTCCACAACGAATGTCTGGCAAAAAATTGTTAATTTTGATGCAAGCCGTTCTGAAACCGATCGGCAAATTACTCAAAATGCTTAACTGTCCGAGAAAATCACTTTTGTTCCACAGTGAATGACTGGCAAAAATAGTTAATTGTGATGCAAGCCGTTCTGAAACCAATCGGCAAATTACTCAAAATGCTTAACTCGCCGAGAAAATAACTTTTGTTGCACAATGAATGCCTGGCAAAAAATAAGTAATTGTGATGCAAGCCGTTCTGAAACTCAAAATGCTTAACGCGCCGTGAAAATCACTTTTTTCCCACACTGAATGACTGGGAAAAAATAGTTGATTTTGATGCAAGACGTTCTGAAACCAATCGGCAAATTACTCAAAATGCTTAACTGTCCGAGAAAATCACTTTTGTTCCACAGTGAATGCCTGGCAAAAATAGTTAATTGTGATGCAAGCCGTTCTGAAACCAATCGGCAAATTACTCAAAATGCTTAACTCGCCGAGAAAATCACTTTTTCCCCACAATGAATGTCTGGCAAAAAATAGTACATTTCAATGCAAGCCGTTCTGAAACCAATCGGCAAATTACCCGAAATGCTTAACTCGCAGAGAAAATCACTCTTGTTCCACAATGAATGTCTGGCAAAAAATAGTAAATTTCAATGCAAGCCGTTCTGAAACCAATCGGCAAATTACTCAAAATGCTTACCTCGCAGAGAAAATCACTTTTTTCCCACAATGAATGCCTGGCAAAAATAGTTAATTGTGATGCAAGCCGTTCTGAAACCAATCGGCAAATTACTCAAAATGCTTAGCTCGCCGAGAAAATCACTTCTTTCCCACAATGAATGCCTGGCAAAAAATAGTAAATTTCAATGCAAGCCGTTCTGAAACCAATCGGCAAATTACCCAAACTGCTTAACTCGTCGAGAAAATAACTTTTGTTCCACAATGAATGCCTGGCAAAAAATAATTAATTGTGATGCAAGCCGTTCTGAAACTCAAAATGCTTAACGCGCCGAGAAAATCAGTTTATTCCCACAACGAATGTCTGGCAAAAAATTGTTAATTTTGATGCAAGCCGTTCTGAAACCAATCGGCAAATTACTCAAAATGCTTAACTGTCCGAGAAAATCACTTTTGTTCCACAGTGAATGCCTGGCAAAAATAGTTAATTGTGATGCAAGCCGTTCTGAAACCAATCGGCAAATTACTCAAAATGCTTAACTCGCCGAGAAAATCACTGTTGTTCCACAATGAATGCCTGGCAAAAAATAGTAAATTTCAATGCAAGCCGTTCTGAAGCCAATCGGCAAATTACACAAAATGCTTAACTCGCCGAGAAAATCACTTTTTTCCCACAATGAATGTCTGGCAAAAAATAGTAAATTTCAATGCAAGCCGTTCTGAAACCAATCGGCAAATTTCTCAAAATGCTTAACTCGCCGAGAAAATCACTTTTTTCCCACAATGAAAGTCTGGCAAAAAATAGTAAATTTCAATGCAAGCCGTTCTGAAACCAATCGGCAAATTACTCAAAATGCTTAACTCGCCGAGAAAATCACTTTTGTTCCACAATGAATGTCTGGCAAAAATTAGTTCATTTTGATGCAAGCCGTTCTGAAACCAATCGGCAAATTACTCAAAATGCTTAACTCGCCGAGAAAATCACTTTCTTTCCACAATGAATGTCTGGCAAAAAAGAGTCAATTTCAATGCAAGCCGTTCTGAAACCAATCGGCAAATTACTCAAAATGCTTAACGCGTTGAGAAAATCACTTTTTCCCCACAATGAATGTATGGCAAAAAATAGTTAATTTTGATGCAAGACGTTCTGAAACCAATCGGCAAATTACTCAAAATGCTTAACTCGCCAAGAAAATCAAATTTTCCCACAACGAATGCCTGGCAAAAAATAGTTAATTTTGATGCAAGACGTTCTGAAACCAATCGGCAAATTACTCAAAATTCATAATTCGCCGAGAAAATCACTTTTGTTCCACAATGAATGTCTGGCAATAAATAGTTCATTTTGATGCAAGCCGTTCTGAAACCAATCGGCAAATTACTCTAAATGCTTAACTCGCCGAGAAAATCACTTTTTTCCCACAATGAATGTCTGGCAATAAATAGTTAATTTTGATGCAGGACGTTCTGAAACCAATCGGCAAATTACTCAAAATGCTTAACTTGCCGAGAAAATCACCTTTGTTCCACAATGAATGCCTGGCAAAAAATAGTTAATTGTGATGCAAGCCGTTCTGAAACCAATCGGCAAATTACTCAAAATGCTAAACTCGCCGAGAAAATCACTTTCTTTCCACAATGAATGCCTGGCAAAAAATAGTAAATTTTAATGCAAGCCGTTCTGAAACCAATCGGCAAATTACTCAAAATGCTTAACTCGCCGAGAAAATCACTATTGTTCCACAATGAATGCCTGGCAAAAAATAGTAAATTTCAATGCAAGCCGTTCTGAAACCAATCGGCAAATTACACAAAATGCTTAACTCGCCGAGAAAATCACTTTCATTCCACAATGAATATCTGGCAAAAAGTAGTAAATTTTAATGCAAGCCGTTCTGAAACCAATCGGCAAATTACTCAAAATGCTTAACTCGCCAAGAAAATCAGTTTTTCCCACAATGAATGCCTGGCAAAAAATAGTTCATTTTGATGCAAGCCGCTCTGAAACCAATCGGCAAATTGCTCAAAATGCTAAACTCGCCGAGATAATCAGTTTTTTCCAACAATGAATGGCTGGCAAAAAAAATAGTAAATTTCAGTGCAAGACGTTCTGAAACTAATGGGCAAATTACTCAAAATGCTTAACTCGCCGAGAAAATCACTTTCTTTCCACAATGAATGCCTGGCAAAAAATAGTAAATTTCAAGGCAAGCCGTTCTGAAGCCAATCGGCAAATTACACAAAATGCTTAACTCGCCGAGAAAATAACTTTCTTTCCACAATGAATGTCTGGCAAAAAATAGTTCATTTTGATGCAAGCCGTTCTGAAACCAATCGGCAAAATGCTTAACGCGACGAGAAAATCACTTTTTCCCCACAATGAATGTCTGGCAATAAATAGTTAATTTCAATGCAAGCCGTTCTGAAACCAATCGGCAAATTACTCAAAATGCTAAACTCGCCGAGAAAATCACTTTCTTTCCACAATGAATGCCTGGCAAAAAATAGTAAATTTTAATGCAAGCCGTTCTGAAACCAATCGGCAAATTACTCAAAATGCTTAACTCGCCGAGAAAATCACTGTTGTTCCGCAATGAATGCCTGGCAAAAAATAGTAAATTCCAATGCAAGCCGTTCTGAAGCCAATTGGCAAATTACACAAAATGCTTAACTCGCCGAGAAAATCACTTTTTCCCCACAATGAATGGTTGGCAAAAAATAGTAAATTGCAGTGCAAGACGTTCTGAAACTAATGGGCAAATAACTCAAAATGCTTGACGCGCCGAGAAAATCACTTTTTTCCCCACAATGAATGCCTGGCAATAAATGGTTAATTTTGATGCAAGACGTTCTGAAACCAATCGGCAAATTACTCAAAATGCTTAACTTGCCGAGAAAATCACTTTTGTTCCACAATGAATGCCTGGCAAAAAATAGTAAATTTCAATGCAAGCCGTTCTGAAACCAATCGGCAAATTACACAAAATGCTTAACTCGCCGAGAAAATCACTTTCATTCCACAATGAATGTCTGGCAAAAATTAGTTCATTTTGATGCAAGCCGTTCTGAAACCAATCGGCAAATTACTCAAAATGCTTAACTCGCCGAGAAAATCACTTTCATTCCACAATGAATGTCTGGCAATAAATAGTTAATTTTGATGCAAGCCGTTCTGAAACCAATCGGCAAATTACTCAAAATGCTTAACTCGCCGAGAAAATCACTTTTGTTCCACAATGAATGCCTGGCAAAAATTAGTTCATTTTGATGCAAGCCGTTCTGAAACCAATCGGCAAATTACTCAAAATGCTTAACTCGCCGAGAAAATCACTTTCATTCCACAATGAATGTCTGGCAATAAATAGTTAATTTTGATGCAGGACGTTCTGAAACCAATCGGCAAATTACTCAAAATGCTTAACTTGCCGAGAAAATCACCTTTGTTCCACAATGAATGCCTGGCAAAAAATAGTTAATTGTGATGCAAGCCGTTCTGAAACCAATCGGCAAATTACTCAAAATGCTTAACTCGCCGAGAAAATCACTTTCTTTCCACAATGAATGCCTGGCAAAAAATAGTAAATTTTAATGCAAGCCGTTCTGAAACCAATCGGCAAATTACTCAAAATGCTTAACTCGCCGAGAAAATCACTATTGTTCCACAATGAATGCCTGGCAAAAAATAGTAAATTTCAATGCAAGCCGTTCTGAAACCAATCGGCAAATTACACAAAATGCTTAACTCGCCGAGAAAATCACTTTCATTCCACAATGAATATCTGGCAAAAAGTAGTAAATTTTAATGCAAGCCGTTCTGAAACCAATCGGCAAATTACTCAAAATGCTTAACTCGCCAAGAAAATCAGTTTTTCCCACAATGAATGCCTGGCAAAAAATAGTTCATTTTGATGCAAGCCGCTCTGAAACCAATCGGCAAATTGCTCAAAATGCTAAACTCGCCGAGATAATCAGTTTTTTCCAACAATGAATGGCTGGCAAAAAATAGTAAATTCCAATGCAAGCCGTTCTGAAGCCAATTGGCAAATTACACAAAATGCTTAACTCGCCGAGAAAATCACTTTTTCCCCACAATGAATGGTTGGCAAAAAATAGTAAATTGCAGTGCAAGACGTTCTGAAACTAATGGGCAAATAACTCAAAATGCTTGACTCGCCGAGAAAATCACTTTTTTCCCCACAATGAATGCCTGGCAATAAATAGTTAATTTTGATGCAAGACGTTCTGAAACCAATCGGCAAATTACTCAAAATGCTTAACTTGCCGAGAAAATCACTTTTGTTCCACAATGAATGCCTGGCAAAAAATAGTAAATTTCAATGCAAGCCGTTCTGAAACCAATCGGCAAATTACACAAAATGCTTAACTCGCCGAGAAAATCACTTTCATTCCACAATGAATGTCTGGCAAAAATTAGTTCATTTTGATGCAGGACGTTCTGAAACCAATCGGCAAATTACTCAAAATGCTTAACTCGCCGAGAAAATCACTTTTGTTCCACAATGAATGCCTGGCAAAAATTAGTTCATTTTGATGCAAGCCGTTCTGAAACCAATCGGCAAATTACTCAAAATGCTTAACTCGCCGAGAAAATCACTTTCTTTCCACAATGAATGCCTTGCAAAAAATAGTAAATTTTAATACAAGCCGTTCTGAAACCAATCGGCAAATTACTCAAAATGCTTAACTCGCCGAGAAAATCACTATTGTTCCACAATGAATGCCTGGCAAAAAATAGTAAATTTCAATGCAAGCCGTTCTGAAACCAATCGGCAAATTACACAAAATGCTTAACTCGCTGAGAAAATCACTTTCATTCCACAATGAATGTCTGGCAAAAAGTAGTAAATTTTAATGCAAGCCGTTCTGAAACCAATCGGCAAATTACTCAAAATGCTTTACTCGCCAAGAAAATCAGTTTTTCCCACAATGAATGCCTGGCAAAAAATAGTTCATTTTGATGCAAGCCGTTCTGAAACCAATCGGCAAATTACTCAAAATGCTAAACTCGCCGAGATAATCACTTTTTTCCGACAATGAATGGCTGGCAAAAAAAATAGTAAATTTCAGTGCAAGACGTTCTGAAACTAATGGGCAAATTACTCAAAATGCTTAACTCGCCGAGAAAATCACTTTTGTTCCACAATGAATGTCTGGCAAAAATTAGTTCATTTTGATGCAAGCCGTTCTGAAACCAATCGGCAAATTACTCAAAATGCTTAACTCGCCGAGAAAATCACTTTCTTTCCACAATGAATGCCTGGTAAAAATAGTAAATATTAATAAAGCCGTTCTGAAACCAATCGGCAAATTACTCAAAATGCTTAACTCGCCGAGAAAATCTCTATTGTTCCACAATGAATGCCTGGCAAAAAATAGTAAATTTCATTGAAAGCCGTTCTGAAACCAATCGGCAATTTACACAAAATGCTTAACTCGCCGAGAAAATCACTTTCATTCCACAATGAATGTCTGGCAAAAATTAGTTCATTTTGATGCAAGCCGTTCTGAAACCAATCGGCAAATTACTCAAAATGCTTAACTCGCCGAGAAAATCACTATTGTTCCACAATGAATGCCTGGCAAAAAATAGTAAATTTCAATGCAAGCCGTTCTGAAACCAATCGGCAAATTACACAAAATGCTTAACTCGCCGAGAAAATCACTTTCATTCCACAATGAATGTCTGGCAAAAAATAGCAAATTTTAATGCAAGCCGTTCTGAAACCAATCGGCAAATTACTCAAAATGCTTAACTCGCCGAGAAAATCACTGTTGTTCCACAATGAATGCCTGGCAAAAAATAGTAAATTTCAATGCAAGCCGTTCTGAAACCAATCGGCAAAATGCTTAACGCGCCGAGAAAATCACTTGTTCCCCACAATGAATGTCTGGCAAAAAATAGTACATTTTGATGCAAGACGTTCTGAAACCAATCGGCAAATTACTCAAAATGCTTAACTCGCCAATGAAATCAGTTTTTTCCCACAATGAATGCCTGGCAAAAAATAGTTCATTTTGATGCAAGGCGTTCTGAAACCAATCGGCAAATTACTCAAAATGCTTAACTCGCCGAGAAAATCACTTTTGTTCCACAATGAATGTCTGGCAAAAAAGAGTAAATTTCAATGCAAGCCGTTCTGAAACCAATCGGCAAATTACTCAAAATGCTTAACGCGCCGAGAAAATCACTTTTTCCCCACAATGAACGTATGGCAAAAAATAGTTAATTTTGATGCAAGACGTTCTGAAACCAATTGGCAAATTACTCAAAATGCTTAACTCGCCTAGAAAATCAAATTTTCCCACAACGAATGCCTGGCAAAAAATAGTTAATTTTGATGCAAGACGTTCTGAAACCAATCGGCAAATTACTCAAAATTCTTAATTCGCCGAGAAAATCACTTTTGTTCCACAATGAATGTCTGGCAATAAATAGTTCATTTTGATGCAGGACGTTCTGAAACCAATCGGCAAATTACTCAAAATGCTTAACTTGCCGAGAAAATCACTTTTGTTCCACAATGAATGCCTGGCAAAAAATAGTTAATTGTAATGGAAGCCGTTCTGAAACCAATCGGCAAATTACTCAAAATGCTTAACTCGCCGAGAAAATCACTTTCTTTCCACAATGAATGCCTGGCAAAAAATAGTAAATTTTGATGCAAGCCGTTCTGAAACCAATCGGCAAATTACTCAAAATGCTTAACTCGCCGAGAAAATCACTTTTGTTCCACAATGAATGCCTGGCAAAAATTAGTTCATTTTGATGCAAGCCGTTCTGAAACCAATCGGCAAATTACTCAAAATGCTTAACTCGCCGAGAAAATCACTTTCATTCCACAATGAATGTCTGGCAATAAATAGTTAATTTTGATGCAGGACGTTCTGAAACCAATCGGCAAATTACTCAAAATGCTTAACTTGCCGAGAAAATCACCTTTGTTCCACAATGAATGCCTGGCAAAAAATAGTTAATTGTGATGCAAGCCGTTCTGAAACCAATCGGCAAATTACTCAAAATGCTTAACTCGCCGAGAAAATCACTTTCTTTCCACAATGAATGCCTTGCAAAAAATAGTAAATTTTAATGCAAGCCGTTCTGAAACCAATCGGCAAATTACTCAAAATGCTTAACTCGCCGAGAAAATAACTATTGTTCCACAATGAATGCCTGGCAAAAAATAGTAAATTTCAATGCAAGCCGTTCTGAAACCAATCGGCAAATTACACAAAATGCTTAACTCGCTGAGAAAATCACTTTCATTCCACAATGAATGCCTGGCAAAAAGTAGTAAATTTTAATGCAAGCCGTTCTGAAACCAATCGGCAAATTACTCAAAATGCTTTACTCGCCAAGAAAATCAGTTTTTCCCACAATGAATGCCTGGCAAAAAATAGTTCATTTTGATGCAAGCCGTTCTGAAACCAATCGGCAAATTACTCAAAATGCTTAACTCGCCGAGAAAATCACTTTCTTTCCACAATGAATGCCTGGTAAAAATAGTAAATATTAATAAAGCCGTTCTGAAACCAATCGGCAAATTACTCAAAATGCTTAACTCGCCGAGAAAATCTCTATTGTTCCACAATGAATGCCTGGCAAAAAATAGTAAATTTCATTGAAAGCCGTTCTGAAACCAATCGGCAATTTACACAAAATGCTTAACTCGCCGAGAAAATCACTTTCATTCCACAATGAATGTCTGGCAAAAATTAGTTCATTTTGATGCAAGCCGTTCTGAAACCAATCGGCAAATTACTCAAAATGCTTAACTCGCCGAGAAAATCACTATTGTTCCACAATGAATGCCTGGCAAAAAATAGTAAATTTCAATGCAAGCCGTTCTGAAACCAATCGGCAAATTACACAAAATGCTTAACTCGCCGAGAAAATCACTTTCATTCCACAATGAATGTCTGGCAAAAAATAGCAAATTTTAATGCAAGCCGTTCTGAAACCAATCGGCAAATTACTCAAAATGCTTAACTCGCCGAGAAAATCACTGTTGTTCCACAATGAATGCCTGGCAAAAAATAGTAAATTTCAATGCAAGCCGTTCTGAAACCAATCGGCAAAATGCTTAACGCGCCGAGAAAATCACTTGTTCCCCACAATGAATGTCTGGCAAAAAATAGTACATTTTGATGCAAGACGTTCTGAAACCAATCGGCAAATTACTCAAAATGCTTAACTCGCCAATGAAATCAGTTTTTTCCCACAATGAATGCCTGGCAAAAAATAGTTCATTTTGATGCAAGGCGTTCTGAAACCAATCTGCAAATTACTCAAAATGCTTAACTCGCCGAGAAAATCACTTTTGTTCCACAATAAATGTCTGGCAAAAAAGAGTAAATTTCAATGCAAGCCGTTCTGAAACCAATCGGCAAATTACTCAAAATGCTTAACGCGCCGAGAAAATCACTTTTTCCCCACAATGAACGTATGGCAAAAAATAGTTAATTTTGATGCAAGACGTTCTGAAACCAATTGGCAAATTACTCAAAATGCTTAACTCGCCAAGAAAATCAAATTTTCCCACAACGAATGCCTGGCAAAAAATAGTTAATTTTGATGCAAGACGTTCTGAAACCAATCGGCAAATTACTCAAAATTCTTAATTCGCCGAGAAAATCACTTTTGTTCCACAATGAATGTCTGGCAATAAATAGTTCATTTTGATGCAGGACGTTCTGAAACCAATCGGCAAATTACTCAAAATGCTTAACTTGCCGAGAAAATCACTTTTGTTCCACAATGAATGCCTGGCAAAAAATAGTTAATTGTAATGGAAGCCGTTCTGAAACCAATCGGCAAATTACTCAAAATGCTTAACTCGCCGAGAAAATCACTTTCTTTCCACAATGAATGCCTGGCAAAAAATAGTAAATTTTAATGCAAGCCGTTCTGAAACCAATCGGCAAATTACTCAAAATGCTTAACTCGCCGAGAAAATCACTATTGTTCCACAATGAATGCCTGGCAAAAAATAGTAAATTTCAATGCAAGCCGTTCTGAAACCAATCGGCAAATTACACAAAATGCTTAACTCGCCGAGAAAATCACTTTCATTCCACAATGAATGTCTGGCAAAAAATAGTAAATTTTAATGCAAGCCGTTCTGAAACCAATCGGCAAATTACTCAAAATGCTTAACTCGCCAAGAAAATCAGTTTTTCCCACAATGAATGCCTGGCAAAAAATAGTTCATTTTGATGCAAGCCGTTCTGAAACCAATCGGCAAATTACTCAAAATGCTAAACTCGCCGAGATAATCACTTTTTTCCAACAATGAATGGCTGGCAAAAAATAGTAAATTTCAGTGCAAGACATTCTGAAACTAATGGGCAAATTACTCAAAATGCTTAACTCGCCGAGAAAATCACTTTTGTTCCACAATGAATGTCTGGCAAAAATTAGTTTATTTTGATGCAAGCCGTTCTGAAACCAATCGGCAAATTACTCAAAATGCTTAACTCGCCGAGAAAATCACTATTGTTCCACAATGAATGCCTGGCAAAAAATAGTGAATTTCAATGCAAGCCGTTCTGAAACCAATCGGCAAATTACACAACATGCTTAACTCGCCGAGAAAATCACTTTCATTCCACAATGAATGTCTGGCAAAAAATAGTAAATTTCAATGCAAGCCGTTCTGAAACCAATCGGCAAATTACTCAAAATGCTTAACTCGCCGAGAAAATCACTTTTGTTCCACAATGAATGTCTGGCAAAAATTAGTTCATTTTGATGCAAGCCGTTCTGAAACCAATCGGCAAATTACTCAAAATGCTTAACTCGCCGAGAAAATCACTATTGTTCCACAATGAATGCCTGGCAAAAAATAGTAAATTTCAAGGCAAGCCGTTCTGAAGCCAATCGGGAAATTACACAAAATGCTTAACTCGCCGAGAAAATAACTTTCTTTCCACAATGAATGTCTGGCAAAAAATAGTTCATTTTGATGCAAGCCGTTCAGAAACCAATCGGCAAAATGCTTAACGCGACGAGAAAATCACTTTTTCCCCACAATGAATGTCTGGCAATAAATAGTTAATTTCAATGCAAGCCGTTCTGAAACCAATTGGCAAATTACTCAAAATGCTTAACTCGCCGAGAAAATCACTTTCTTTCCACAATGAATGCCTGGCAAAAAATAGTAAATTTTAATGCAAGCCGTTCTGAAACCAATCGGCAAATTACTCAAAATGCTTAACACGCCGAGAAAATCACTGTTGTTCCACAATGAATGCCTGGCAAAAAATAGTAAATTTCAATGCAAGCCGTTCTGAAGCCAATCGGCAAATTACACAAAATGCTTAACTCGCCGAGAAAATCACTTTTTCCCCACAATGAATGGTTGGCAAAAAATAGTAAATTGCAGTGCAAGACGTTCTGAAACTAATGGGCAAATAACTCAAAATGCTTGACGCGCCGAGAAAATCACTTTCTTCCCACAATGAATGCCTGGCAATAAATAGTTAATTTTGATGCAAGCCGTTCTGAAACCAATCGGCAAATTACTCAAAATGCTCAACTCGCCGAGAAAATCACTTTTTTCCCACAATGAATGTCTGGCAAAAAATAGTAAATTTCAGTGCAAGACGTTCTGAAACTAATGGGCAAATTACTCAAAATGCTTAACTCGCCGAGAAAATCACTTTTGTTCCACAATGAATGTCTGGCAAAAATTAGTTCATTTTGATGCAAGCCGTTCTGAAACCAATCGGCAAATTACTCAAAATGCTTAACTCGCCGAGAAAATCACTTTCTTTCCACAATGAATGCCTGGTAAAAATAGTAAATATTAATAAAGCCGTTCTGAAACCAATCGGCAAATTACTCAAAATGCTTAACTCGCCGAGAAAATCTCTATTGTTCCACAATGAATGCCTGGCAAAAAATAGTAAATTTCATTGAAAGCCGTTCTGAAACCAATCGGCAATTTACACTATATGCTTAACTCGCCGAGAAAATAACTTTCATTCCACAATGAATGTCTGGCAAAAATTAGTTCATTTTGATGCAAGCCGTTCTGAAACCAATCGGCAAATTACACAAAATGCTTAACTCGCCGAGAAAATCACTTTCATTCCACAATGAATGTCTGGCAAAAAATAGCAAATTTTAATGCAAGCCGTTCTGAAACCAATCGGCAAATTACTCAAAATGCTTAACTCGCCGAGAAAATCACTGTTGTTCCACAATGAATGCCTGGCAAAAAATAGTAAATTTCAATGCAAGCCGTTCTGAAACCAATCGGCAAAATGCTTAACGCGCCGAGAAAATCACTTGTTCCCCACAATGAATGTCTGGCAAAAAATAGTACATTTTGATGCAAGACGTTCTGAAACCAATCGGCAAATTACTCAAAATGCTTAACTCGCCAATGAAATCAGTTTTTTCCCACAATGAATGCCTGGCAAAAAATAGTTCATTTTGATGCAAGGCGTTCTGAAACCAATCTGCAAATTACTCAAAATGCTTAACACGCCGAGAAAATCACTGTTGTTCCACAATGAATGCCTGGCAAAAAATAGTAAATTTCAATGCAAGCCGTTCTGAAGCCAATCGGCAAATTACACAAAATGCTTAACTCGCCGAGAAAATCACTTTTTCCCCACAATGAATGGTTGGCAAAAAATAGTAAATTGCAGTGCAAGACGTTCTGAAACTAATGGGCAAATAACTCAAAATGCTTGACGCGCCGAGAAAATCACTTTCTTCCCACAATGAATGCCTGGCAATAAATAGTTAATTTTGATGCAAGCCGTTCTGAAACCAATCGGCAAATTACTCAAAATGCTTAACTTGCCGAGAAAATCACTTTTGTTCCACAATGAATGCCTGGCAAAAGATAGTTAATTGTGATGCAAGCCGTTCTGAAACCAATCGGCAAATTACTCAATATGCTCAACTCGCCGAGAAAATCACTTTTTTCCCACAATGAATGTCTGGCAAAAAATAGTAAATTTCAGTGCAAGACGTTCTGAAACTAATGGGCAAATTACTCAAAATGCTTAACTCGCCGAGAAAATCACTTTTGTTCCACAATGAATGTCTGGCAAAAATTAGTTCATTTTGATGCAAGCCGTTCTGAAACCAATCGGCAAATTACTCAAAATGCTTAACTCGCCGAGAAAATCACTTTCTTTCCACAATGAATGCCTGGTAAAAATAGTAAATATTAATAAAGCCGTTCTGAAACCAATCGGCAAATTACTCAAAATGCTTAACTCGCCGAGAAAATCTCTATTGTTCCACAATGAATGCCTGGCAAAAAATAGTAAATTTCATTGAAAGCCGTTCTGAAACCAATCGGCAATTTACACAAAATGCTTAACTCGCCGAGAAAATAACTTTCATTCCACAATGAATGTCTGGCAAAAATTAGTTCATTTTGATGCAAGCCGTTCTGAAACCAATCGGCAAATTACTCAAAATGCTTAACTCGCCGAGAAAATCACTATTGTTCCACAATGAATGCCTGGCAAAAAATAGTAAATTTCAATGCAAGCCGTTCTGAAACCAATCGGCAAATTACACAAAATGCTTAACTCGCCGAGAAAATCACTTTCATTCCACAATGAATGTCTGGCAAAAAATAGCAAATTTTAATGCAAGCCGTTCTGAAACCAATCGGCAAATTACTCAAAATGCTTAACTCGCCGAGAAAATCACTGTTGTTCCACAATGAATGCCTGGCAAAAAATAGTAAATTTCAATGCAAGCCGTTCTGAAACCAATCGGCAAAATGCTTAACGCGGCGAGAAAATCACTTGTTCCCCACAATGAATGTCTGGCAAAAAATAGTACATTTTGATGCAAGACGTTCTGAAACCAATCGGCAAATTACTCAAAATGCTTAACTCGCCAATGAAATCAGTTTTTTCCCACAATGAATGCCTGGCAAAAAATAGTTCATTTTGATGCAAGGCGTTCTGAAACCAATCTGCAAATTACTCAAAATGCTTAACTCGCCGAGAAAATCACTTTTGTTCCACAATGAATGTCTGGCAAAAAAGAGTAAATTTCAATGCAAGCCGTTCTGAAACCAATCGGCAAATTACTCAAAATGCTTAACGCGCCGAGAAAATCACTTTTTCCCCACAATGAACGTATGGCAAAAAATAGTTAATTTTGATGCAAGACGTTCTGAAACCAATTGGCAAATTACTCAAAATGCTTAACTCGCCAAGAAAATCAAATTTTCCCACAACGAATGCCTGGCAAAAAATAGTTAATTTTGATGCAAGACGTTCTGAAACCAATCGGCAAATTACTCAAAATTCTTAATTCGCCGAGAAAATCACTTTTGTTCCACAATGAATGTCTGGCAATAAATAGTTCATTTTGATGCAGGACGTTCTGAAACCAATCGGCAAATTACTCAAAATGCTTAACTCGCCGAGAAAATCACTATTGTTCCACAATGAATGCCTGGCAAAAAATAGTAAATTTCAATGCAAGCCGTTCTGAAACCAATCGGCAAATTACACAAAATGCTTAACTCGCCGAGAAAATCACTTTCATTCCACAATGAATGTCTGGCAAAAAATAGTAAATTTTAATGCAAGCCGTTCTGAAACCAATCGGCAAATTACTCAAAATGCTTAACTCGCCAAGAAAATCAGTTTTTCCCACAATGAATGCCTGGCAAAAAATAGTTCATTTTGATGCAAGCCGTTCTGAAACCAATCGGCAAATTACTCAAAATGCTAAACTCGCCGAGATAATCACTTTTTTCCAACAATGAATGGCTGGCAAAAAATAGTAAATTTCAGTGCAAGACGTTCTGAAACTAATGGGCAAATTACTCAAAATGCTTAACTCGCCGAGAAAATCACTTTTGTTCCACAATGAATGTCTGGCAAAAATTAGTTTATTTTGATGCAAGCCGTTCTGAAACCAATCGGCAAATTACTCAAAATGCTTAACTCGCCGAGAAAATCACTATTGTTCCACAATGAATGCCTGGCAAAAAATAGTGAATTTCAATGCAAGCCGTTCTGAAACCAATCGGCAAATTACACAACATGCTTAACTCGCCGAGAAAATCACTTTTGTTCCACAATGAATGTCTGGCAAAAATTAGTTCATGTTGATGCAAGCCGTTCTGAAACCAATCGGCAAATTACTCAAAATGCTTAACTCGCCGAGAAAATCACTTTTGTTCCACAATGAATGTCTGGCAAAAATTAGTTCATTTTGATGCAAGCCGTTCTGAAACCAATCGGCAAATTACTCAAAATGCTTAACTCGCCGAGAAAATCACTTTTTCCCCACAATGAATGGTTGGCAAAAAATAGTAAATTGCAGTGCAAGACGTTCTGAAACTAATGGGCAAATAACTCAAAATGCTTGACGCGCCGAGAAAATCACTTTCTTCCCACAATGAATGCCTGGCAATAAATAGTTAATTTTGATGCAAGCCGTTCTGAAACCAATCGGCAAATTACTCAAAATGCTTAACTTGCCGAGAAAATCACTTTTGTTCCACAATGAATGCCTGGCAAAAGATAGTTAATTGTGATGCAAGCCGTTCTGAAACCAATCGGCAAATTACTCAAAATGCTCAACTCGCCGAGAAAATCACTTTTTTCCCACAATGAATGTCTGGCAAAAAATAGTAAATTTCAACGCAAGCCGTTCTGAAATCAATCGGCAAATTACTCAAAATGCTTAACTCGCCGAGAAAATCACTTTTGTTCCACAATGAATGTCTGGCAAAAATTAGTTCATTTTGATGCAAACCGTTCTGAAACCAATGGGCAAATTACTCAAAATGCTTAACTTGCCGAGAAAATCATTTCTTTCCACAATGAATGCCTGGCAAAAAATAGTAAATTTTAATGCAAGCCGTTCTGAAACCAATCGGCAAATTACTCAAAATGCTTAACTTGCCGAGAAAATCACTGTTGTTCCACAATGAATGCCTGACAAAAAATAGTAAATTTTGATGCAAGCCGTTCTGAAGCCATTCGGCAAATTACACAAAATGCTTAACTCGCCGAGAAAATCCCTTTCTTTCCACAATGAATGTATGGCAAAAAAGAGTAAATTTCAATGCAAGCCGTTCTGAAACCAATCGGCAAATTACTCAAAATGCTGAACGCGCCGAGAAAATCACTTTTTCCCCACAATCAATGTATGGCAAAAAATAGTTAATTTTGATGCAAGACGTTCTGAAACCAATCGGCAAATTACTCAAAATGCTAAACTCGCCGAGATAATCACTTTTTTCCAACAATGAATGGCTGGCAAAAAATAGTAAATTTCAGTGCAAGACGTTCTGAAACTAATGGGCAAATTACTCAAAATGCTTAACTCGCCGAGAAAATCACTTTTGTTCCACAATGAATGTCTGGCAAAAATTAGTTCATTTTGATGCAAGCCGTTCTGAAACCAATCGGCAAATTACTCAAAATGCTTAACTCGCCGAGAAAATCACTTTCTTTCCACAATGAATGCCTGGCAAAAAATAGTAAATTTCAATGCAAGCCGTTCTGAAACCAATCGGCAAATTGCACAAAATGCTTAACTCGCCGAGAAAATCACTTTCATTCCACAATGAATGTCTGGCAAAAAATAGTAAATTTTAATGCAAGCCGTTCTGAAACCAATCGGCAAATTACTCAAAATGCTTAACTCGCCAAGAAAATCAGTTTTTCCCACAATGAATGCCTGGCAAAAAATAGTTCATTTTGATGCAAGCCGTTCTGAAACCAATCGGCAAATGACTCAAAATGCTAAACTCTCCGAGATAATCACTTTTTACCAACAATGAATGGCTGGCAAAAAATAGTTAATTGTGATGCAAGCCGTTCTGAAACACATCGGCAAATTACTCAAAATGCTTAACTAGCCGAGAAAATCACTTTCTTTCCACAATGAATGCCTGGCAAAAAATAGTAAATTTCAAGGCAAGCCGTTCTGAAGCCAATCGGCAAATTACACAAAATGCTTAACTCGCCGAGAAAATAACTTTCTTTCCACAATGAATGTCTGGCAAAAAATAATTCATTTTGATGCAAGCCGTTCTGAAACTAATCGGCAAAATGCTTAACGCGACGAGAAAATCACTTTTTCCCCACAATGAATGTCTGGCAATAAATAGTTAATTTCAATGCAAGCCATTCTGAAACCAATCGGCAAATTACTCAAAATGCTTAACTCGCCGAGAAAATCACTGTTGTTCCACAATGAATGCCTGGCAAAAAATAGTAAATTTCAATGCAAGCCGTTCTGAAGCCAATCGGCAAATTACACAAAATGCTTAACTCGCCGAGAAAATCACTTTTTCCCCACAATGAATGGTTGGCAAAAAATGGTAAATTGCAGTGCAAGACGTTCTGAAACTAATGGGCAAATAACTCAAAATGCTTGAAACGCCGAGAAAATCACTTTTTTCCCACAATGAATGCCTGGCAATAAATAGTTAATTTTGATGGAAGACGTTCTGAAACCAATCGGCAAATTACTCAAAATGCTTAACTCGCCGAGAAAATCACTTTTGTTCCACAATGAATGTCTGGCAAAAATTAGTTCATTTTGATGCAAGCCGTTCTGAAACCAATCGGCAAATTACTCAAAATGCATAACTCGCCGAGAAAATCACTTTCTTTCCACCATGAATGCCTGGCAAAAAATAGTAAATATTAATAAAGCCGTTCTGAAACCAATCGGCAAATTACTCAAAATGCTTAACTCGCCGAGAAAATCTCTATTGTTCCACAATGAATGCCTGGCAAAAAATAGTAAATTTCAATGCAAGCCGTTCTGAAACCAATCGGCAAATTACACAAAATGCTTAACTCGCCGAGAAAATCACTTTCATTCCACAATGAATGTCTGGCAAAAAATAGTAAATTTTAATGCAAGCCGTTCTGAAACCAATCGGCAAATTACTCAAAATGCTTAACTCGCCAAAAAAATCAGTTTTTCACACAATGAATGCGTGGCAAAAAATAGTTCATTTTGATGCAAGCCGTTCTGAAACCAATCGGCAAATGACTCAAAATGCTAAACTCGCCGAGATAATCACTTTTAACAACAATGAATGGCTGGCAAAAAATAGTTAATTGTGATGCAAGCCGTTCTGAAACCAATCGGCAAATTACACAAAATGCTTAACTCGCCGAGAAAATCACTTTCATTCCACAATGACTGTCTGGCAAAAAATAGTAAATTTTAATGCAAGCCGTTCTGAAACCAATCGGCAAATTACTCAAAATGCTTAACTCGCCAAGAAAATCAGTTTTTCCCACAATAAATGCCTGGCAAAAAATAGTTCATTTTGATGCAAGCCGTTCTGAAACAAATCGGCAAATTACTCAAAATGCTTAACTTGCCGAGAAAATCACTTTCTTTCCACAATGAATGCCTGGCAAAAAATAGTAAATTTCAAGGCAAGCCGTTCTGAAGCCAATCGGCAAATTACACAAAATGCTTAACTCGCCGAGAAAATAACTTTCTTTCCACAATGAATGTCTGGCAAAAAATAATTCATTTTGATGCAAGCCGTTCTGAAACTAATCGGCAAAATGCTTAACGCGACGAGAAAATCACTTTTTCCCCACAATGAATGTCTGGCAATAAATAGTTAATTTCAATGCAAGCCGTTCTGAAACCAATCGGCAAATTACTCAAAATGCTTAACTCGCCGAGAAAATCACTGTTGTTCCACAATGAATGCCTGGCAAAAAATAGTAAATTTCAATGCAAGCCGTTCTGAAGCCAATCGGCAAATTACACAAAATGCTTAACTCGCCGAGAAAATCACTTTTTCCCCCACAATGAATGGTTGGCAAAAAATGGTAAATTGCAGTGCAAGACGTTCTGAAACTAATGGGCAAATAACTCAAAATGCTTGAAACGCCGAGAAAATCACTTTTTTCCCACAATGAATGCCTGGCAATAAATAGTTAATTTTGATGGAAGACGTTCTGAAACCAATCGGCAAATTACTCAAAATGCTTAACTTGCCGAGAAAATCACTTTTGTTCCACAATGAATGCCTGGCAAAAAATAGATAATTGTGATGCAAGCCGTTCTGAAACCAATCGGCAAATTACTCAAAATGCTAAACTCGCCGAGATAATCACTTTTTTCCAACAATGAATGGCTGGCAAAAAAAATAGTAAATTTCAGTGCAAGACGTTCTGAAACTAATGGGCAAATTACTCAAAATGCTTAACTCGCCGAGAAAATCACTTTCTTTCCACAATGAATGCCTGGCAAAAAATAGTAAATTTCAAGGCAAGCCGTTCTGAAGCCAATCGGCAAATTACACAAAATGCTTAACTCGCCGAGAAAATAACTTTCATTCCACAATGAATGTCTGGCAAAAAATAGTTCATTTTGATGCAAGCCGTTCTGAAACCAATCGGCAAAATGCTTAACGCGACGAGAAAATCACTTTTTCCCCACAATGAATGTCTGGCAATAAATAGTTAATTTCAATGCAAGCCGTTCTGAAACCAATCGGCAAATTACTCAAAATGCTTAACTCGCCGAGAAAATCACTTTCGTTCCACAATGAATGCCTGGCAAAAAATAGTAAATTTTAATGCAAGCCGTTCTGAAACCAATCGGCAAATTACTCAAAATGCTTAACTCGCCGAGAAAATCACTGTTGTTCCGCAATGAATGCCTGGCAAAAAATAGTAAATTCCAATGCAAGCCGTTCTGAAGCCAATCGGCAAATTACACAAAATGCTTAACTCGCCGAGAAAATCACTTTTTCCCCACAATGAATGGTTGGCAAAAAATAGTAAATTGCAGTGCAAGACGTTCTGAAACTAATGGGCAAATAACTCAAAATGCTTGACGCGCCGAGAAAATCACTTTTTTCCCCACAATGAATGCCTGGCAATAAATAGTTAATTTTGATGCAAGACGTTCTGAAACCAATCGGCAAATTACTCAAAATGCTTAACTTGCCGAGAAAATCACTTTTGTTCCACAATGAATGCCTGGCAAAAAATAGTAAATTTCAATGCAAGCCGTTCTGAAACCAATCGGCAAATTATACAAAATGCTTAACTCGCGGAGAAAATCACTTTCATTCCACAATGAATGTCTGGCAAAAATTAGTTCATTTTGATGCAAGCCGTTCTGAAACCAATCGGCAAATTACTCAAAATGCTTAACTCGCCGAGAAAATCACTTTTGTTCCACAATGAATGCCTGGCAAAAATTAGTTCATTTTGATGCAAGCCGTTCTGAAACCAATCGGCAAATTACTCAAAATGCTTAACTCGCCGAGAAAATCACTTTCATTCCACAATGAATGTCTGGCAATAAATAGTTAATTTTGATGCAGGACGTTCTGAAACTAATGGGCAAATTACTCAAAATGCTTAACTCGCCGAGAAAATCACTTTCTTTCCACAATGAATGCCTGGTAAAAATAGTAAATATTAATAAAGCCGTTCTGAAACCAATCGGCAAATTACTCAAAATGCTTAACTCGCCGAGAAAATCTCTATTGTTCCACAATGAATGCCTGGCAAAAAATAGTAAATTTCATTGAAAGCCGTTCTGAAACCAATCGGCAATTTACACAAAATGCTTAACTCGCCGAGAAAATCACTTTCATTCCACAATGAATGTCTGGCAAAAAATAGTAAATTTTAATGCAAGCCGTTCTGAAACCAATCGGCAAATTACTCAAAATGCTTAACTCGCCAAGAAAATCAGTTTTTCCCACAATGAATGCCTGGCAAAAAATAGTTCATTTTGATGCAAGCCGTTCTGAAACCAATCGGCAAATTACTCAAAATGCTAAACTCGCCGAGATAATCACTTTTTTCCAACAATGAATGGCTGGCAAAAAATAGTAAATTTCAGTGCAAGACGTTCTGAAACTAATGGGCAAATTACTCAAAATGCTTAACTCGCCGAGAAAATCACTTTTGTTCCACAATGAATGTCTGGCAAAAATTAGTTCATTTTGATGCAAGCCGTTCTGAAACCAATCGGCAAATTACTCAAAATGCTTAACTCGCCGAGAAAATCACTATTGTTCCACAATGAATGCCTGGCAAAAAATAGTAAATTTCAATGCAAGCCGTTCTGAAACCAATCGGCAAATTACACAAAATGCTTAACTCGCCGAGAAAATCACTTTCATTCCACAATGAATGTCTGGCAAAAAATAGCAAATTTTAATGCAAGCCGTTCTGAAACCAATCGGCAAATTACTCAAAATGCTTAACTCGCCGAGAAAATCACTGTTGTTCCACAATGAATGCCTGGCAAAAAATAGTAAATTTCAATGCAAGCCGTTCTGAAACCAATCGGCAAAATGCTTAACGCGCCGAGAAAATCACTTGTTCTCCACAATGAATGTGTGTCAAAAAATAGTACATTTTGATGCAAGACGTTCTGAAACCAATCGGCAAATTACTCAAAATGCTTAACTCGCCAATGAAATCAGTTTTTTCCCACAATGAATGCCTGGCAAAAAATAGTTCATTTTGATGCAAGGCGTTCTGAAACCAATCGGCAAATTACCCAAAATGCTTAACTCGCCGAGAAAATCACTTTTGTTCCACAATGAATGTCTGGCAAAAAAGAGTAAATTTCAATGCAAGCCGTTCTGAAACCAATCGGCAAATTACTCAAAATGCTTAACGCGCCGAGAAAATCACTTTTTCCCCACAATGAACGTATGGCAAAAAATAGTTAATTTTGATGCAAGACGTTCTGAAACCAATTGGCAAATTACTCAAAATGCTTAACTCGCCAAGAAAATCAAATTTTCCCACAACGAATGCCTGGCAAAAAATAGTTAATTTTGATGCAAGACGTTCTGAAACCAATCGGCAAATTACTCAAAATTCTTAATTCGCCGAGAAAATCACTTTTGTTCCACAATGAATGTCTGGCAATAAATAGTTCATTTTGATGCAGGACGTTCTGAAACCAATCGGCAAATTACTCAAAATGCTTAACTTGCCGAGAAAATCACCTTTGTTCCACAATGAATGCCTGGCAAAAAATAGTTAATTGTAATGGAAGCCGTTCTGAAACCAATCGGCAAATTACTCAAAATGCTTAACTCGCCGAGAAAATCACTTTCTTTCCACAATGAATGCCTGGCAAAAAATAGTAAATTTTAATGCAAGCCGTTCTGAAACCAATCTGCAAATTACTCAAAATGCTTAACTCGCCGAGAAAATCACTATTGTTCCACAATGAATGCCTGGCAAAAAATAGTAAATTTCAATGCAAGCCGTTCTGAAACCAATCGGCAAATTACACAAAATGCTTAACTCGCCGAGAAAATCACTTTCATTCCACAATGAATGTCTGGCAAAAAATAGTAAATTTTAATGCAAGCCGTTCTGAAACCAATCGGCAAATTACTCAAAATGCTTAACTCGCCAAGAAAATCAGTTTTTCCCACAAGCAATGCCTGGCAAAAAATAGTTCATTTTGATGCAAGCCGTTCTGAAACCAATCGGCAAATTACTCAAAATGCTAAACTCGCCGAGATAATCACTTTTTTCCAACAATGAATGGCTGGCAAAAAATAGTAAATTTCAGTGCAAGACGCTCTGAAACTAATGGGCAAATTACTCAAAATGCTTAACTCGCCGAGAAAATCACTTTTGTTCCACAATGAATGTCTGGCAAAAATTAGTTCATTTTGATGCAAGCCGTTCTGAAACCAATCGGCAAATTACTCAAAATGCTTAACTCGCCGAGAAAATCACTATTGTTCCACAATGAATGCCTGGCAAAAAATAGTGAATTTCAATGCAAGCCGTTCTGAAACCAATCGGCAAATTACACAACATGCTTAACTCGCCGAGAAAATCACTTTCATTCCACAATGAATGTCTGGCAAAAAATAGTAAATTTTAATGCAAGCCGTTCTGAAACCAATCGGCAAATTACTCAAAATGCTTAACTCGCCGAGAAAATCACTTTTGTTCCACAATGAATGTCTGGCAAAAATTAGTTCATTTTGATGCAAGCCGTTCTGAAACCAATCGGCAAATTACTCAAAATGCTTAACTCGCCGAGAAAATCACTATTGTTCCACAATGAATGCCTGGCAAAAAATAGTACATTTCAAGACAAGCCGTTCTGAAGCCAATCGGGAAATTACACAAAATGCTTAACTCGCCGAGAAAATAACTTTCTTTCCACAATGAATGTCTGGCAAAAAATAGTTCATTTTGATGCAAGCCGTTCAGAAACCAATCGGCAAGATGCTTAACGCGACGAGAAAATCACTTTTTCCCCACAATGAATGTCTGGCAATAAATAGTTAATTTCAATGCAAGCCGTTCTGAAACCAATCGGCAAATTACTCAAAATGATTAACTCGCCGAGAAAATCACTTTCTTTCCACAATGAATGCCTGGCAAAAAATAGTAAATTTTAATGCAAGCCGTTCTGAAACCAATCGGCAAATTACTCAAAATGCTTAACTCGCCGAGAAAATCACTGTTGTTCCACAATGAATGCCTGGCAAAAAATAGTAAATTTCAATGCAAGCCGTTCTGAAGCCAATCGGCAAATTACACAAAATGCTTAACTCGCCGAGAAAATCACTTTTTCCCCACAATGAATGGTTGGCAAAAAATAGTAAATTGCAGTGCAAGACGTTCTGAAACTAATGGGCAAATAACTCAAAATGCTTGACGCGCCGAGAAAATCACTTTTGTTCCACAATGAATGTCTGGCAAAAATTAGTTCATAGTAAATATTAATAAAGCCGTTCTGAAACCAATCGGCAAATTACTCAAAATGCTTAACTCGCCGAGAAAATCTCTATTGTTCCAAAATGAATGCCTGGCAAAAAATAGTAAATTTCATTGAAAGCCGTTCTGAAACCAATCGGCAATTTACACAAAATGCTTAACTCGCCGAGAAAATCACTTTCATTCCACAATGAATGCCTGACAAAAAATAGTAAATTTTGATGCAAGCCGTTCTGAAGCCAATTGGCAAATTACACAAAATGCTTAACTCGCCGAGAAAATCCCTTTCTTTCCACAATGAATGTATGGCAAAAAAGAGTAAATTTCAATGCAAGCCGTTCTGAAACCAATCGGCAAATTACTCAAAATGCTGAACGCGCCGAGAAAATCACTTTTTCCCCACAATGAATGTCTGGCAAAAATTAGTTCATTTTGATGCAAGCCGTTCTGAAACCAATCGGCAAATTACTCAAAATGCTTAACTCGCCGGGAAAATCACTATTGTTCCACAATGAATGCCTGGCAAAAAATAGTAAATTTCAATGCAAGCCGTTCTGAAACCAATCGGCAAATTACACAAAATGCTTAACTCGCCGAGAAAATCACTTTCATTCCACAATGAATGTCTGGCAAAAAATAGCAAATTTTAATGCAAGCCGTTCTGAAACCAATCGGCAAATTACTCAAAATGCTTAACTCGCCGAGAAAATCACTGTTGTTCCACAATGAATGCCTGGCAAAAAATAGTAAATTTCAATGCAAGCCGTTCTGAAACCAATCGGCAAAATGCTTAACGCGCCGAGAAAATCACTTGTTCTCCACAATGAATGTGTGTCAAAAAATAGTACATTTTGATGCAAGACGTTCTGAAACCAATCGGCAAATTACTCAAAATGCTTAACTCGCCAATGAAATCAGTTTTTTCCCACAATGAATGCCTGGCAAAAAATAGTTCATTTTGATGCAAGGCGTTCTGAAACCAATCGGCAAATTACCCAAAATGCTTAACTCGCCGAGAAAATCACTTTTGTTCCACAATGAATGTCTGGCAAAAAAGAGTAAATTTCAATGCAAGCCGTTCTGAAACCAATCGGCAAATTACTCAAAATGCTTAACGCGCCGAGAAAATCACTTTTTCCCCACAATGAACGTATGGCAAAAAATAGTTAATTTTGATGCAAGACGTTCTGAAACCAATTGGCAAATTACTCAAAATGCTTAACTCGCCAAGAAAATCAAATTTTCCCACAACGAATGCCTGGCAAAAAATAGTTAATTTTGATGCAAGACGTTCTGAAACCAATCGGCAAATTACTCAAAATTCTTAATTCGCCGAGAAAATCACTTTTGTTCCACAATGAATGTCTGGCAATAAATAGTTCATTTTGATGCAGGACGTTCTGAAACCAATCGGCAAATTACTCAAAATGCTTAACTTGCCGAGAAAATCACCTTTGTTCCACAATGAATGCCTGGCAAAAAATAGTTAATTGTAATGGAAGCCGTTCTGAAACCAATCGGCAAATTACTCAAAATGCTTAACTCGCCGAGAAAATCACTTTCTTTCCACAATGAATGCCTGGCAAAAAATAGTAAATTTTAATGCAAGCCGTTCTGAAACCAATCTGCAAATTACTCAAAATGCTTAACTCGCCGAGAAAATCACTATTGTTCCACAATGAATGCCTGGCAAAAAATAGTAAATTTCAATGCAAGCCGTTCTGAAACCAATCGGCAAATTACACAAAATGCTTAACTCGCCGAGAAAATCACTTTCATTCCACAATGAATGTCTGGCAAAAAATAGTAAATTTTAATGCAAGCCGTTCTGAAACCAATCGGCAAATTACTCAAAATGCTTAACTCGCCAAGAAAATCAGTTTTTCCCACAAGCAATGCCTGGCAAAAAATAGTTCATTTTGATGCAAGCCGTTCTGAAACCAATCGGCAAATTACTCAAAATGCTAAACTCGCCGAGATAATCACTTTTTTCCAACAATGAATGGCTGGCAAAAAATAGTAAATTTCAGTGCAAGACGCTCTGAAACTAATGGGCAAATTACTCAAAATGCTTAACTCGCCGAGAAAATCACTTTTGTTCCACAATGAATGTCTGGCAAAAATTAGTTCATTTTGATGCAAGCCGTTCTGAAACCAATCGGCAAATTACTCAAAATGCTTAACTCGCCGAGAAAATCACTATTGTTCCACAATGAATGCCTGGCAAAAAATAGTGAATTTCAATGCAAGCCGTTCTGAAACCAATCGGCAAATTACACAACATGCTTAACTCGCCGAGAAAATCACTTTCATTCCACAATGAATGTCTGGCAAAAAATAGTAAATTTTAATGCAAGCCGTTCTGAAACCAATCGGCAAATTACTCAAAATGCTTAACTCGCCGAGAAAATCACTTTTGTTCCACAATGAATGTCTGGCAAAAATTAGTTCATTTTGATGCAAGCCGTTCTGAAACCAATCGGCAAATTACTCAAAATGCTTAACTCGCCGAGAAAATCACTATTGTTCCACAATGAATGCCTGGCAAAAAATAGTACATTTCAAGACAAGCCGTTCTGAAGCCAATCGGGAAATTACACAAAATGCTTAACTCGCCGAGAAAATAACTTTCTTTCCACAATGAATGTCTGGCAAAAAATAGTTCATTTTGATGCAAGCCGTTCAGAAACCAATCGGCAAGATGCTTAACGCGACGAGAAAATCACTTTTTCCCCACAATGAATGTCTGGCAATAAATAGTTAATTTCAATGCAAGCCGTTCTGAAACCAATCGGCAAATTACTCAAAATGATTAACTCGCCGAGAAAATCACTTTCTTTCCACAATGAATGCCTGGCAAAAAATAGTAAATTTTAATGCAAGCCGTTCTGAAACCAATCGGCAAATTACTCAAAATGCTTAACTCGCCGAGAAAATCACTGTTGTTCCACAATGAATGCCTGGCAAAAAATAGTAAATTTCAATGCAAGCCGTTCTGAAGCCAATCGGCAAATTACACAAAATGCTTAACTCGCCGAGAAAATCACTTTTTCCCCACAATGAATGGTTGGCAAAAAATAGTAAATTGCAGTGCAAGACGTTCTGAAACTAATGGGCAAATAACTCAAAATGCTTAACTCGCCGAGAAAATCACTTTCATTCCACAATGAATGCCTGACAAAAAATAGTAAATTTTGATGCAAGCCGTTCTGAAGCCAATTGGCAAATTACACAAAATGCTTAACTCGCCGAGAAAATCCCTTTCTTTCCACAATGAATGTATGGCAAAAAAGAGTAAATTTCAATGCAAGCCGTTCTGAAACCAATCGGCAAATTACTCAAAATGCTGAACGCGCCGAGAAAATCACTTTTTCCCCACAATGAATGTATGGCAAAAAATAGTTAATTTTGATGCAAGACGTTCTGAAACCAATCGGCAAATTACTCAAAATTCTTAATTCGCCGAGAAAATGACTTTTGTTCCACAATGAATGTCTGGCAATAAATAGTTCATTTTGATGCAAGCCGTTCTGAAACCAATCGGCAAATTACTCTAAATGCTTAACTCGCAGAGAAAATCATTTTTTCCCACAATGAATGTCTGGCAAAAAATAGTAAATTTTAATGCAAGCCGTTCTGAAACCAATCGGCAAATTACTCAAAATGCTAAACTCGCCGAGATAATCACTTTTTTCCGACAATGAATGGCTGGCAAAAAAAATAGTAAATTTCAGTGCAAGACGTTCTGAAACTAATGGGCAAATTACTCAAAATGCTTAACTCGCCGAGAAAATCACTTTCTTTCCACAATGAATGCCTGGTAAAAATAGTAAATATTAATAAAGCCGTTCTGAAACCAATCGGCAAATTACTCAAAATGCTTAACTCGCCGAGAAAATCTCTATTGTTCCACAATGAATGCCTGGCAAAAAATAGTAAATTTCATTGAAAGCCGTTCTGAAACCAATCGGCAATTTACACAAAATGCTTAACTCGCCGAGAAAATCACTTTCATTCCACAATGAATGTCTGGCAAAAAATAGTAAATTTTAATGCAAGCCGTTCTGAAACCAATCGGCAAATTATTCAAAATGCTTAACTCGCCAAGAAAATCAGTTTTTCCCACAATGAATGCCTGGCAAAAAATAGTTCATTTTGATGCAAGCCGTTCTGAAACCAATCGGCAAATTACTCAAAATGCTAAACTCGCCGAGATAATCACTTTTTTCCAACAATGAATGGCTGGCAAAAAATAGTAAATTTCAGTGCAAGACGTTCTGAAACTAATGGGCAAATTACTCAAAATGCTTAACTCGCCGAGAAAATCACTTTTGTTCCACAATGAATGTCTGTCAAAAATTAGTTCATTTTGATGCAAGCCGTTCTGAAACCAATCGGCAAATTACTCAAAATGCTTAACTCGCCGAGAAAATCACTATTGTTCCACAATGAATGCCTGGCAAAAAATAGTAAATTTCAATGCAAGCCGTTCTGAAACCAATCGGCAAATTACACAAAATGCTTAACTCGCCGAGAAAATCACTTTCATTCCACAATGAATGTCTGGCAAAAAATAGCAAATTTTAATGCAAGCCGTTCTGAAACCAATCGGCAAATTACTCAAAATGCTTAACTCGCCGAGAAAATCACTGTTGTTCCACAATGAATGCCTGGCAAAAAATAGTAAATTTCAATGCAAGCCGTTCTGAAACCAATCGGCAAAATGCTTAACGCGCCGAGAAAATCACTTGTTCCCCACAATGAATGTCTGGCAAAAAATAGTACATTTTGATGCAAGGCGTTCTGAAACCAATCGGCAAATTACTCAAAATGCTTAACTCGCCAATGAAATCAGTTTTTTCCCACAATGAATGCCTGGCAAAAAATAGTTCATTTTGATGCAAGGCGTTCTGAAACCAATCGGCAAATTACTCAAAATGCTTAACTCGCCGAGAAAATCACTTTTGTTCCACAATGAATGTCTGGCAAAAAAGAGTAAATTTCAATGCAAGCCGTTCTGAAACCAATCGGCAAATTACTCAAAATGCTTAACGCGCCGAGAAAATCACTTTTTCCCCACAATGAACGTATGGCAAAAAATAGTTAATTTTGATGCAAGACGTTCTGAAACCAATTGGCAAATTACTCAAAATGCTTAACTCGCCAAGAAAATCAAATTTTCCCACAACGAATGCCTGGCAAAAAATAGTTAATTTTGATGCAAGACGTTCTGAAACCAATCGGCAAATTACTCAAAATTCTTAATTCGCCGAGAAAATCACTTTTGTTCCACAATGAATGTCCGGCAATAAATAGTTCATTTTGATGCAGGACGTTCTGAAACCAATCGGCAAATTACTCAAAATGCTTAACTTGCCGAGAAAATCACCTTTGTTCCACAATGAATGCCTGGCAAAAAATAGTTAATTGTAATGGAAGCCGTTCTGAAACCAATCGGCAAATTACTCAAAATGCTTAACTCGCCGAGAAAATCACTTTCTTTCCACAATGAATGCCTGGCAAAAAATAGTAAATTTTAATGCAAGCCGTTCTGAAACCAATCGGCAAATTACTCAAAATGCTTAACTCGCCGAGAAAATCACTATTGTTCCACAATGAATGCCTGGCAAAAAATAGTAAATTTCAATGCAAGCCGTTCTGAAACCAATCGGCAAAATGCTTAACGCGCCGAGAAAATCACTTGTTCCCCACAATGAATGTCTGGCAAAAAATAGTACATTTTGATGCAAGACGTTCTGAAACCAATCGGCAAATTACTCAAAATGCTTAACTCGCCAATGAAATCAGTTTTTTCCCACAATGAATGCCTGGCAAAAAATAGTTCATTTTGATGCAAGGCGTTCTGAAACCAATCGGCAAATTACTCAAAATGCTTAACTCGCCGAGAAAATCACTTTTGTTCCACAATGAATGTCTGGCAAAAAAGAGTAAATTTCAATGCAAGCCGTTCTGAAACCAATCGGCAAATTACTCAAAATGCTTAACGCGCCGAGAAAATCACTTTTTCCCCACAATGAACGTATGGCAAAAAATAGTTAATTTTGATGCAAGACGTTCTGAAACCAATTGGCAAATTACTCAAAATGCTTAACTCGCCAAGAAAATCAAATTTTCCCACAACGAATGCCTGGCAAAAAATAGTTAATTTTGATGCAAGACGTTCTGAAACCAATCGGCAAATTACTCAAAATTCTTAATTCGCCGAGAAAATCACTTTTGTTCCACAATGAATGTCCGGCAATAAATAGTTCATTTTGATGCAGGACGTTCTGAAACCAATCGGCAAATTACTCAAAATGCTTAACTTGCCGAGAAAATCACCTTTGTTCCACAATGAATGCCTGGCAAAAAATAGTTAATTGTAATGGAAGCCGTTCTGAAACCAATCGGCAAATTACTCAAAATGCTTAACTCGCCGAGAAAATCACTTTCTTTCCACAATGAATGCCTGGCAAAAAATAGTAAATTTTAATGCAAGCCGTTCTGAAACCAATCGGCAAATTACTCAAAATGCTTAACTCGCCGAGAAAATCACTATTGTTCCACAATGAATGCCTGGCAAAAAATAGTAAATTTCAATGCAAGCCGTTCTGAAACCAATCGGCAAATTACACAAAATGCTTAACTCGCCGAGAAAATCACTTTCATTCCACAATGAATGTCTGGCAAAAAATAGTAAATTTTAATGCAAGCCGTTCTGAAACCAATCGGCAAATTACTCAAAATGCTTAACTCGCCAAGAAAATCAGTTTTTCCCACAAGCAATGCCTGGCAAAAAATAGTTCATTTTGATGCAAGCCGTTCTGAAACCAATCGGCAAATTACTCAAAATGCTAAACTCGCCGAGATAATCACTTTTTTCCAACAATGAATGGCTGGCAAAAAATAGTAAATTTCAGTGCAAGACGCTCTGAAACTAATGGGCAAATTACTCAAAATGCTTAACTCGCCGAGAAAATCACTTTTGTTCCACAATGAATGTCTGGCAAAAATTTGTTTATTTTGATGCAAGCCGTTCTGAAACCAATCGGCAAATTACTCAAAATGCTTAACTCGCCGAGAAAATCACTATTGTTCCACAATGAATGCCTGGCAAAAAATAGTGAATTTCAATGCAAGCCGTTCTGAAACCAATCGGCAAATTACACAACATGCTTAACTCGCCGAGAAAATCACTTTCATTCCACAATGAATGTCTGGCAAAAAATAGTAAATTTTAATGCAAGCCGTTCTGAAACCAATCGGCAAATTACTCAAAATGCTTAACTCGCCGAGAAAATCACTTTTGTTCCACAATGAATGTCTGGCAAAAATTAGTTCATTTTGATGCAAGCCGTTCTGAAACCAATCGGCAAATTACTCAAAATGCTTAACTCGCCGAGAAAATCACTATTGTTCCACAATGAATGCCTGGCAAAAAATAGTACATTTCAAGACAAGCCGTTCTGAAGCCAATCGGGAAATTACACAAAATGCTTAACTCGCCGAGAAAATAACTTTCTTTCCACAATGAATGTCTGGCAAAAAATAGTTCATTTTGATGCAAGCCGTTCAGAAACCAATCGGCAAGATGCTTAACGCGACGAGAAAATCACTTTTTCCCCACAATGAATGTCTGGCAATAAATAGTTAATTTCAATGCAAGCCGTTCTGAAACCAATCGGCAAATTACTCAAAATGATTAACTCGCCGAGAAAATCACTTTCTTTCCACAATGAATGCCTGGCAAAAAATAGTAAATTTTAATGCAAGCCGTTCTGAAACCAATCGGCAAATTACTCAAAATGCTTAACTCGCCGAGAAAATCACTGTTGTTCCACAATGAATGCCTGGCAAAAAATAGTAAATTTCAATGCAAGCCGTTCTGAAGCCAATCGGCAAATTACACAAAATGCTTAACTCGCCGAGAAAATCACTTTTTCCCCACAATGAATGGTTGGCAAAAAATAGTAAATTGCAGTGCAAGACGTTCTGAAACTAATGGGCAAATAACTCAAAATACTTGACGCGCCGAGAAAATCACTTTTGTTCCACAATGAATGTCTGGCAAAAATTAGTTCATTTTGATGCAAACCGTTCTGAAACAAATGGGCAAATTACTCAAAATGCTTAACTTGCCGAGAAAATCACTTTCTTTCCACAATGAATGCCTGACAAAAAATAGTAAATTTTGATGCAAGCCATTCTGAAGCCAATTGGCAAATTACACAAAATGCTTAACTCGCCGAGAAAATCCCTTTTTTTCCACAATGAATGTATGGCAAAAAAGAGTAAATTTCAATGCAAGCCGTTCTGAAACCAATCGGCAAATTACTCAAAATGCTGAACGCGCCGAGAAAATCACTTTTTCCCCACAATGAATGTATGGCAAAAAATAGTTAATTTTGATGCAAGACGTTCTGAAACCAATCGGCAAATTACTCAAAATGCTTAACTCGCCGAGAAAATCACTATTGTTCCACAATGAATGCCTGGCAAAAAATAGTAAATTTCAATGCAAGCCGTTCTGAAACCAATCGGCAAATTACACAAAATGCTTAACTCGCCGAGAAAATCACTTTCATTCCACAATGAATGTCTGGCAAAAAATAGTAAATTTTAATGCAAGCCGTTCTGAAACCAATCGGCAAATTACTCAAAATGCTTAACTCGCCAAGAAAATCAGTTTTTCCCACAAGCAATGCCTGGCAAAAAATGGTTCATTTTGATGCAAGCCGTTCTGAAACCAATCGGCAAATTACTCAAAATGCTTAACTCGCCGAGAAAATCACTATTGTTCCACAATGAATGCCTGGCAAAAAATAGTACATTTCAAGACAAGCCGTTCTGAAGCCAATCGGGAAATTACACAAAATGCTTAACTCGCCGAGAAAATAACTTTCTTTCCACAATGAATGTCTGGCAAAAAATAGTTCATTTTGATGCAAGCCGTTCAGAAACCAATCGGCAAGATGCTTAACGCGACGAGAAAATCACTTTTTCCCCACAATGAATGTCTGGCAATAAATAGTTAATTTCAATGCAAGCCGTTCTGAAACCAATCGGCAAATTACTCAAAATGATTAACTCGCCGAGAAAATCACTTTCTTTCCACAATGAATGCCTGGCAAAAAATAGTAAATTTTAATGCAAGCCGTTCTGAAACCAATCGGCAAATTACTCAAAATGCTTAACTCGCCGAGAAAATCACTGTTGTTCCACAATGAATGCCTGGCAAAAAATAGTAAATTTCAATGCAAGCCGTTCTGAAGCCAATCGGCAAATTACACAAAATGCTTAACTCGCCGAGAAAATCACTTTTTCCCCACAATGAATGGTTGGCAAAAAATAGTAAATTGCAGTGCAAGACGTTCTGAAACTAATGGGCAAATAACTCAAAATGCTTGACGCGCCGAGAAAATCACTTTTGTTCCACAATGAATGTCTGGCAAAAATTAGTTCATTTTGATGCAAACCGTTCTGAAACCAATGGGCAAATTACTCAAAATGCTTAACTTGCCGAGAAAATCACTTTCTTTCCACAATGAATGCCTGACAAAAAATAGTAAATTTTGATGCAAGCCGTTCTGAAGCCAATTGGCAAATTACACAAAATGCTTAACTCGCCGAGAAAATCCCTTTCTTTCCACAATGAATGTATGGCAAAAAAAGAGTAAATTTCAATGCAAGCCGTTCTGAAACCAATCGGCAAATTACTCAAAATGCTGAACGCGCCGAGAAAATCACTTTTTCCCCACAATGAATGTATGGCAAAAAATAGTTAATTTTGATGCAAGACGTTCTGAAACCAATCGGCAAATTACTCAAAATTCTTAATTCGCCGAGAAAATCACTTTTGTTCCACAATGAATGTCTGGCAATAAATAGTTCATTTTGATGCAAACCGTTCTGAAACCAATCGGCAAATTACTCTAAACGCTTAACTCGCAGAGAAAATCATTTTTTCCCACAATGAATGTCTGGCAAAAAATAGTAAATTTTAATGCAAGCCGTTCTGAAACCAATCGGCAAATTACGCAAAATGCTTAACTCGCCGAGAAAATCACTATTGTTCCACAATGAATGCCTTGCAAAAAATAGTAAATTTCAATGCAAGCCGTTCTGAAACCAATCAGCAAATTACACAAAATGCTTAACTCGCCAAGAAAATCAGTTTTTCAGACAATGAATGCCTGGCAAAAAATAGTTCATTTTGATGCAAGCCGTTCTGAAACCAATCGGCAAATTACTCAAAATGCTAAACTCGCCGAGATAATCACTTTTTTCCAACAATGAATGGCTGGCAAAAAATAGTAAATTTCAGTGCAAGACGTTCTGAAACTAATGGGCAAATTACTCAAAATGCTTAACTCGCCGAGAAAATCACTTTTGTTCCACAATGAATGTCTGGCAAAAATTAGTTCATTTTGATGCAAGCCGTTCTGAAACCAATCGGCAAATTACTCAAAATGCTTAACTCGCCGAGAAAGTCACTTTCTTTCCACAATGAATGCCTGGCAAAAAATAGTAAATTTCAATGCAAGCCGTTCTGAAACCAATCGGCAAATTGCACAAAATGCTTAACTCGCCGAGAAAATCACTTTCATTCCACAATGAATGTCTGGCAAAAAATAGTAAATTTTAATGCAAGCCGTTCTGAAACCAATCGGCAAATTACTCAAAATGCTTAACTCGCCAAGAAAATCAGTTTTTCCCACAATGAATGCCTGGCAAAAAATAGTTCATTTTGATGCAAGCCGTTCTGAAACCAATCGGCAAATGACTCAAAATGCTAAACTCGCCGAGATAATCACTTTTAACAACAATGAATGCCTGGCAAAAAATAGTTAATTGTGATGCAAGCCGTTCTGAAACCAATCGGCAAATTACACAAAATGCTTAACTCGCCGAGAAAATCACTTTCATTCCACAATGAATGTCTGGCAATAAATAGTTAATTTTGATGCAGGACGTTCTGAAACCAATCGGCAAATTACTCAAAATGCTTAACTTGCCGAGAAAATCACCTTTGTTCCACAATGAATGCCTGGCAAAAAATAGTTAATTGTGATGCAAGCCGTTCTGAAACCAATCGGCAAATTACTCAAAATGCTGAACGCGCCGAGAAAATCACTTTTTCCCCACAATGAATGTATGGCAAAAAATAGTTAATTTTGATGCAAGACGTTCTGAAACCAATCGGCAAATTACTCAAAATGCTTAACTCGCCGAGAAAATCACTATTGTTCCACAATGAATGCCTGGCAAAAAATAGTAAATTTTAATGCAAGCCGTTCTGAAACCAATCGGCAAATTACTCAAAATGCTTAACTCGCCGAGAAAATCACTATTGTTCCACAATGAATGCCTGGCAAAAAATAGTAAATTTCAATGCAAGCCGTTCTGAAACCAATCGGCAAATTACACAAAATGCTTAACTCGCCGAGAAAATCACTTTCATTCCACAATGAATATCTGGCAAAAAGTTGTAAATTTTAATGCAAGCCGTTCTGAAACCAATCGGCAAATTACTCAAAATGCTTAACTCGCCAAGAAAATCAGTTTTTCCCACAATGAATGCCTGGCAAAAAATAGTTCATTTTGATGCAAGCCGTTCTGAAACCAATCGGCAAATGACTCAAAATGCTAAACTCGCCGAGATAATCACTTTTTACCAACAATGAATGGCTGGCAAAAAATAGTTAATTGTGATGCAAGCCGTTCTGAAACAAATCGGCAAATTACTCAAAATGCTTAACTAGCCGAGAAAATCACTTTTTCCCCACAATGAATGGCTGGCAAAAAATAGTAAATTTCAGTGCAAGACGTTCTGAAACTAATGGGCAAATTACTCAAAATGCTTAACTCGCCGAGAAAATCACTTTTGTTCCACAATGAATGTCTGGCAAAAATTAGTTCATTTTGATGCAAGCCGTTCTGAAACCAATCGGCAAATTACTCAAAATGCTTAACTCGCCGAGAAAGTCACTTTCTTTCCACAATGAATGCCTGGCAAAAAATAGTAAATTTCAATGCAAGCCGTTCTGAAACCAATCGGCAAATTGCACAAAATGCTTAACTCGCCGAGAAAATCACTTTCATTCCACAATGAATGTCTGGCAAAAAATAGTAAATTTTAATGCAAGCCGTTCTGAAACCAATCGGCAAATTACTCAAAATGCTTAACTCGCCAAGAAAATCAGTTTTTCCCACAATGAATGCCTGGCAAAAAATAGTTCATTTTGATGCAAGCCGTTCTGAAACCAATCGGCAAATGACTCAAAATGCTAAACTCGCCGAGATAATCACTTTTAACAACAATGAATGCCTGGCAAAAAATAGTTAATTGTGATGCAAGCCGTTCTGAAACCAATCGGCAAATTACACAAAATGCTTAACTCGCCGAGAAAATCACTTTCATTCCACAATGAATGTCTGGCAATAAATAGTTAATTTTGATGCAGGACGTTCTGAAACCAATCGGCAAATTACTCAAAATGCTTAACTTGCCGAGAAAATCACCTTTGTTCCACAATGAATGCCTGGCAAAAAATAGTTAATTGTGATGCAAGCCGTTCTGAAACCAATCGGCAAATTACTCAAAATGCTGAACGCGCCGAGAAAATCACTTTTTCCCCACAATGAATGTATGGCAAAAAATAGTTAATTTTGATGCAAGACGTTCTGAAACCAATCGGCAAATTACTCAAAATGCTTAACTCGCCGAGAAAATCACTATTGTTCCACAATGAATGCCTGGCAAAAAATAGTAAATTTTAATGCAAGCCGTTCTGAAACCAATCGGCAAATTACTCAAAATGCTTAACTCGCCGAGAAAATCACTATTGTTCCACAATGAATGCCTGGCAAAAAATAGTAAATTTCAATGCAAGCCGTTCTGAAACCAATCGGCAAATTACACAAAATGCTTAACTCGCCGAGAAAATCACTTTCATTCCACAATGAATATCTGGCAAAAAGTTGTAAATTTTAATGCAAGCCGTTCTGAAACCAATCGGCAAATTACTCAAAATGCTTAACTCGCCAAGAAAATCAGTTTTTCCCACAATGAATGCCTGGCAAAAAATAGTTCATTTTGATGCAAGCCGTTCTGAAACCAATCGGCAAATGACTCAAAATGCTAAACTCGCCGAGATAATCACTTTTTACCAACAATGAATGGCTGGCAAAAAATAGTTAATTGTGATGCAAGCCGTTCTGAAACAAATCGGCAAATTACTCA
This sequence comes from Scyliorhinus torazame, assembly GCF_047496885.1. Taxonomy (NCBI): domain Eukaryota; kingdom Metazoa; phylum Chordata; class Chondrichthyes; order Carcharhiniformes; family Scyliorhinidae; genus Scyliorhinus; species Scyliorhinus torazame. Next base: position 93,180,505 of record NC_092719.1, read on the forward strand.
AAATGCTTAACTAGCCGAGAAAATCACTTTTTCCCCACAATGAATGTATGGCAAAAAATAGTTAATTTTGATGCAAGACGTTCTGAAACCAATCGGCAAATTACTCAAAATTCTTAATTCGCCGAGAAAATCACTTTTGTTCCACAATGAATGTCTGGCAATAAATAGTTCATTTTGATGCAAACCGTTCTGAAACCAATCGGCAAATTACTCTAAACGCTTAACTCGCAGAGAAAATCATTTTTTCCCACAATGAATGTCTGGCAAAAAATAGTAAATTTTAATGCAAGCCGTTCTGAAACCAATCGGCAAATTACGCAAAATGCTTAACTCGCCGAGAAAATCACTATTGTTCCACAATGAATGCCTTGCAAAAAATAGTAAATTTCAATGCAAGCCGTTCTGAAACCAATCAGCAAATTACACAAAATGCTTAACTCGCCAAGAAAATCAGTTTTTCAGACAATGAATGCCTGGCAAAAAATAGTTCATTTTGATGCAAGCCGTTCTGAAACCAATCGGCAAATTACTCAAAATGCTAAACTCGCCGAGATAATCACTTTTTTCCAACAATGAATGGCTGGCAAAAAATAGTAAATTTCAGTGCAAGACGTTCTGAAACTAATGGGCAAATTACTCAAAATGCTTAACTCGCCGAGAAAATCACTTTTGTTCCACAATGAATGTCTGGCAAAAATTAGTTCATTTTGATGCAAGCCGTTCTGAAACCAATCGGCAAATTACTCAAAATGCTTAACTCGCCGAGAAAGTCACTTTCTTTCCACAATGAATGCCTGGCAAAAAATAGTAAATTTCAATGCAAGCCGTTCTGAAACCAATCGGCAAATTGCACAAAATGCTTAACTCGCCGAGAAAATCACTTTCATTCCACAATGAATGTCTGGCAAAAAATAGTAAATTTTAATGCAAGCCGTTCTGAAACCAATCGGCAAATTACTCAAAATGCTTAACTCGCCAAGAAAATCAGTTTTTCCCACAATGAATGCCTGGCAAAAAATAGTTCATTTTGATGCAAGCCGTTCTGAAACCAATCGGCAAATGACTCAAAATGCTAAACTCGCCGAGATAATCACTTTTAACAACAATGAATGCCTGGCAAAAAATAGTTAATTGTGATGCAAGCCGTTCTGAAACCAATCGGCAAATTACACAAAATGCTTAACTCGCCGAGAAAATCACTTTCATTCCACAATGAATGTCTGGCAATAAATAGTTAATTTTGATGCAGGACGTTCTGAAACCAATCGGCAAATTACTCAAAATGCTTAACTTGCCGAGAAAATCACCTTTGTTCCACAATGAATGCCTGGCAAAAAATAGTTAATTGTGATGCAAGCCGTTCTGAAACCAATCGGCAAATTACTCAAAATGCTGAACGCGCCGAGAAAATCACTTTTTCCCCACAATGAATGTATGGCAAAAAATAGTTAATTTTGATGCAAGACGTTCTGAAACCAATCGGCAAATTACTCAAAATGCTTAACTCGCCGAGAAAATCACTATTGTTCCACAATGAATGCCTGGCAAAAAATAGTAAATTTTAATGCAAGCCGTTCTGAAACCAATCGGCAAATTACTCAAAATGCTTAACTCGCCGAGAAAATCACTATTGTTCCACAATGAATGCCTGGCAAAAAATAGTAAATTTCAATGCAAGCCGTTCTGAAACCAATCGGCAAATTACACAAAATGCTTAACTCGCCGAGAAAATCACTTTCATTCCACAATGAATATCTGGCAAAAAGTTGTAAATTTTAATGCAAGCCGTTCTGAAACCAATCGGCAAATTACTCAAAATGCTTAACTCGCCAAGAAAATCAGTTTTTCCCACAATGAATGCCTGGCAAAAAATAGTTCATTTTGATGCAAGCCGTTCTGAAACCAATCGGCAAATGACTCAAAATGCTAAACTCGCCGAGATAATCACTTTTTACCAACAATGAATGGCTGGCAAAAAATAGTTAATTGTGATGCAAGCCGTTCTGAAACAAATCGGCAAATTACTCAAAATGCTTAACTAGCCGAGAAAATCACTTTCTTTCCACAATGAATGCCTGGCAAAAAATAGTAAATTTCAAGGCAAGCCGTTCTGAAGCCAAGCGGCAAATTACACAAAATGCTTAACTCGCCGAGAAAATAACTTTCTTTCCACAATGAATGTCTGGCAAAAAATAGTTCATTTTGATGCAAGCCGTTCTGAAACTAATCGGCAAAATGCTTAACGCGACGAGAAAATCACTTTTTCCCCACAATGAATGTCTGGCAATAAATAGTTAATTTCAATGCAAGCCGTTCTGAAACCAATCGGCAAATTACTCAAAATGCTTAACTCGCCGAGAAAATCACTGTTGTTCCACAATGAATGCCTGGCAAAAAATAGTAAATTTCAATGCAAGCCGTTCTGAAGCCAATCGGCAAATTACACAAAATGCTTAACTCGCCGAGAAAATCACTTTTTCCCCACAATGAATGGTTGGCAAAAAATGGTAAATTGCAGTGCAAGACGTTCTGAAACTAATGGGCAAATAACTCAAAATGCTTGAAACGCCGAGAAAATCACTTTTTTCCCACAATGAATGCCTGGCAATAAATAGTTAATTTTGATGGAAGACGTTCTGAAACCAATCGGCAAATTACTCAAAATGCTTAACTTGCCGAGAAAATCACTTTTGTTCCACAATGAATGCCTGGCAAAAAATAGTTAATTGTGATGCAAGCCGTTCTGAAACCAATCGGCAAATTATTCAAAATGCTAAACTCGCCGAGATAATGACTTTTTTCCAACAATGAATGGCTGGCAAAAAATAGTAAATTTCAGTGCAATACGTTCTGCAACGAATGGGCAAATTACTCAAAATGCTTAACTCGCCGAGAAAATCACTTTTGTTCCACAATGAATGTCTGGCAAAAATTAGTTCATTTTGATGCAAGCCGTTCTGAAACCAATCGGCAAATTACTCAAAATGCATAACTCGCCGAGAAAATCACTTTCTTTCCACCATGAATGCCTGGCAAAAAATAGTAAATATTAATAAAGCCGTTCTGAAACCAATCGGCAAATTACTCAAAATGCTTAACTCGCCGAGAAAATCTCTATGGTTCCACAATGAATGCCTGGCAAAAAATAGTAAATTTCAATGCAAGCCGTTCTGAAACCAATCGGCAAATTACACAAAATGCTTAACTCGCCGAGAAAATCACTTTCATTCCACAATGAATGTCTGGCAAAAAATAGTAAATTTTAATGCAAGCCGTTCTGAAACCAATCGGCAAATTACTCAAAATGCTTAACTCGCCAAAAAAATCAGTTTTTCACACAATGAATGCCTGGCAAAAAATAGTTCATTTTGATGCAAGCCGTTCTGAAACCAATCGGCAAATGACTCAAAATGCTAAACTCGCCGAGATAATCACTTTTAACAACAATGAATGGCTGGCAAAAAATAGTTAATTGTGATGCAAGCCGTTCTGAAACCAATCGGCAAATTACACAAAATGCTTAACTCGCCGAGAAAATCCCTTTCTTTCCACAATGAATGTATGGCAAAAAAGAGTAAATTTCAATGCAAGCCGTTCTGAAACCAATCGGCAAATTAATCAAAATGCTGAACGCGCCGAGAAAATCACTTTTTCCACACAATGAATGTATGGCAAAAAATAGTTAATTTTGATGCAAGACGTTCTGAAACCAATCGGCAAATTACTCAAAATTCTTAATTCGCCGAGAAAATCACTTTTGTTCCACAATGAATGTCTGGCAATAAATAGTTCATTTTGATGCAAGCCGTTCTGAAACCAATCGGCAAATTACTCTAAATGCTTAACTCGCAGAGAAAATCATTTTTTCCCACAATGAATGTCTGGCAAAAAATAGTAAATTTTAATGCAAGCCGTTCTGAAACCAATCGGCAAATTACGCAAAATGCTTAACTCGCCGAGAAAATCACTATTGTTCCACAATGAATGCCTTGCAAAAAATAGTAAATTTCAATGCAAGCCGTTCTGAAACCAATCGGCAAATTACACAAAATGCTTAACTCGCCAAGAAAATCAGTTTTTCACACAATGAATGCCTGGCAAAAAATAGTTCATTTTGATGCAAGCCGCTCTGAAACCAATCGGCAAATTACTCAAAATGCTAAACTCGCCGAGATAATCACTTTTTTCCAACAATGAATGCCTGGCAAAAAATAGTTAATTGTGATGCAAGCCGTTCTGAAACCAATCGGCAAATTACACAAAATGCTTAACTCGCCGAGAAAATCACTTTCATTCCACAATGAATGTCTGGCAATAAATAGTTAATTTTGATGCAGGACGTTCTGAAACCAATCGTCAAATTACTCAAAATGCTTAACTTGCCGAGAAAATCACCTTTGTTCCACAATGAATGCCTGGCAAAAAATAGTTAATTGTGATGCAAGCCGTTCTGAAACCAATCGGCAAATTACTCAAAATGCTTAACTCGCCGAGAAAATCACTTTCTTTCCACAATGAATGCCTGGCAAAAAATAGTAAATTTTAATGCAAGCCGTTCTGAAACCAATCGGCAAATTACTCAAAATGCTTAACTCGCCGAGAAAATCACTATTGTTCCACAATGAATGCCTGGCAAAAAATAGTAAATTTCAATGCAAGCCGTTCTGAAACCAATCGGCAAATTACACAAAATGCTTAACTCGCCGAGAAAATCACTTTCATTCCACAATGAATATCTGGCAAAAAGTAGTAAATTTTAATGCAAGCCGTTCTGAAACCAATCGGCAAATTACTCAAAATGCTTAACTCGCCAAGAAAATCAGTTTTTCCCACAATGAATGCCTGGCAAAAAATAGTTCATTTTGATGCAAGCCGTTCTGAAACCAATCGGCAAATGACTCAAAATGCTAAACTCGCCGAGATAATCACTTTTAACAACAATGAATGGCTGGCAAAAAATAGTTAATTGTGATGCAAGCCGTTCTGAAACCAATCGGCAAATTACACAAAATGCTTAACTCGCCGAGAAAATCCCTTTCTTTCCACAATGAATGTATGGCAAAAAAGAGTAAATTTCAATGCAAGCCGTTCTGAAACCAATCGGCAAATTACTCAAAATGCTGAACGCGCCGAGAAAATCACTTTTTCCCCACAATGAATGTATGGCAAAAAATAGTTAATTTTGATGCAAGACGTTCTGAAACCAATCGGCAAATTACTCAAAATTCTTAATTCGCCGAGAAAATCACTTTTGTTCCACAATGAATGTCTGGCAATAAATAGTTCATTTTGATGCAAGCCGTTCTGAAACCAATTGGCAAATTACTCTAAATGCTTAACTCGCAGAGAAAATCATTTTTTCCCACAATGAATGTCTGGCAAAAAATAGTAAATTTTAATGCAAGCCGTTCTGAAACCAATCGGCAAATTACGCAAAATGCTTAACTCGCCGAGAAAATCACTATTGTTCCACAATGAATGCCTTGCAAAAAATAGTAAATTGCAATGCAAGCCGTTCTGAAACCAATCGGCAAATTACACAAAATGCTTAACTCGCCAAGAAAATCAGTTTTTCACACAATGAATGCCTGGCGAAAAATAGTTCATTTTGATGCAAGCCGTTCTGAAACCAATCGGCAAATTACTCAAAATGCTAAACTCGCCGAGATAATCACTTTTTTCCAACAATGAATGGCTGGCAAAAAATAGGAAATTTCAGTGCAAGACGTTCTGAAACTAATGGGCAAATTACTCAAAATGCTTAACTCGCCGAGAAAATCACTTTTGTTCCACAATGAATGTCTGGCATAAATTAGTTCATTTTGATGCAAGCCGTTCTGAAACCAATCGGCAAATTACTCAAAATGCTTAACTCGCCGAGAAAGTCACTTTCTTTCCACAATGAATGCCTGGCAAAAAATAGTAAATTTCAATGCAAGCCGTTCTGAAACCAATCGGCAAATTGCACAAAATGCTTAACTCGCCGAGAAAATCACTTTCATTCCACAATGAATGTCTGGCAAAAAATAGTAAATTTTAATGCAAGCCGTTCTGAAACCAATCGGCAAATTACTCAAAATGCTTAACTCGCCAAGAAAATCAGTTTTTCCCACAATGAATGCCTGGCAAAAAATAGTTCATTTTGATGCAAGCCGTTCTGAAACCAATCGGCAAATGACTCAAAATGCTAAACTCGCCGAGATAATCACTTTTTACCAACAATGAATGGCTGGCAAAAAATAGTTAATTGTGATGCAAGCCGTTCTGAAACAAATCGGCAAATTACTCAAAATGCTTAACTAGCCGAGAAAATCACTTTCTTTCCACAATGAATGCCTGGCAAAAAATAGTAAATTTCAAGGCAAGCCGTTCTGAAGCCAAGCGGCAAATTACACAAAATGCTTAACTCGCCGAGAAAATAACTTTCTTTCCACAATGAATGTCTGGCAAAAAATAGTTCATTTTGATGCAAGCCGTTCCGAAACTAATCGGCAAAATGCTTAACGCGACGAGAAAATCACTTTTTCCCCACAATGAATGTCTGGCAATAAATAGTTAATTTCAATGCAAGCCGTTCTGAAACCAATCGGCAAATTACTCAAAATGCTTAACTCGCCGAGAAAATCACTGTTGTTCCGCAATGAATGCCTGGCAAAAAATAGTAAATTTCAATGCAAGCCGTTCTGAAGCCAATCGGCAAATTACACAAAATGCTTAACTCGCCGAGAAAATCACTTTTTCCCCACAATGAATGGTTGGCAAAAAATGGTAAATTGCAGTGCAAGACGTTCTGAAACTAATGGGCAAATAACTCAAAATGCTTGAAACGCCGAGAAAATCACTTTTTTCCCACAATGAATGCCTGGCAATAAATAGTTAATTTTGATGGAAGACGTTCTGAAACCAATCGGCAAATTACTCAAAATGCTTAACTTGCCGAGAAAATCACTTTTGTTCCACAATGAATGCCTGGCAAAAAATAGTTAATTGTGATGCAAGCCGTTCTGAAACCAATCGGCAAATTATTCAAAATGCTAAACTCGCCGAGATAATGACTTTTTTCCAACAATGAATGGCTGGCAAAAAATAGTAAATTTCAGTGCAATACGTTCTGCAACGAATGGGCAAATTACTCAAAATGCTTAACTCGCCGAGAAAATCACTTTTGTTCCACAATGAATGTCTGGCAAAAATTAGTTCATTTTGATGCAAGCCGTTCTGAAACCAATCGGCAAATTACTCAAAATGCATAACTCGCCGAGAAAATCACTTTCTTTCCACCATGAATGCCTGGCAAAAAATAGTAAATATTAATAAAGCCGTTCTGAAACCAATCGGCAAATTACTCAAAATGCTTAACTCGCCGAGAAAATCTCTATTGTTCCACAATGAATGCCTGGCAAAAAATAGTAAATTTCAATGCAAGCCGTTCTGAAACCAATCGGCAAATTACACAAAATGCTTAACTCGCCGAGAAAATCACTTTCATTCCACAATGAATGTCTGGCAAAAAATAGTAAATTTTAATGCAAGCCGTTCTGAAACCAATCGGCAAATTACTCAAAATGCTTAACTCGCCAAAAAAATCAGTTTTTCACACAATGAATGCCTGGCAAAAAATAGTTCATTTTGATGCAAGCCGTTCTGAAACCAATCGGCAAATGACTCAAAATGCTAAACTCGCCGAGATAATCACTTTTAACAACAATGAATGGCTGGCAAAAAATAGTTAATTGTGATGCAAGCCGTTCTGAAACCAATCGGCAAATTACACAAAATGCTTAACTCGCCGAGAAAATCACTTTCATTCCACAATGAATGTCTGGCAATAAATAGTTAATTTTGATGCAGGACGTTCTGAAACCAATCGGCAAATTACTCAAAATGCTTAACTTGCCGAGAAAATCACCTTTGTTCCACAATGAATGCCTGGCAAAAAATAGTTAATTGTGATGCAAGCCGTTCTGAAACCAATCGGCAAATTACTCAAAATGCTTAACTCGCCGAGAAAATCACTTTCTTTCCACAATGAATGCCTGGCAAAAAATAGTAAATTTTAATGCAAGCCGTTCTGAAACCAATCGGCAAATTACTCAAAATGCTTAACTCGCCGAGAAAATCACTATTGTTCCACAATGAATGCCTGGCAAAAAATAGTAAATTTCAATGCAAGCCGTTCTGAAACCAATCGGCAAATTACACAAAATGCTTAACTCGCCGAGAAAATCACTTTCATTCCACAATGAATATCTGGCAAAAAGTAGTAAATTTTAATGCAAGCCGTTCTGAAACCAATCGGCAAATTACTCAAAATGCTTAACTCGCCAAGAAAATCAGTTTTTCCCACAATGAATGCCTGGCAAAAAATAGTTCATTTTGATGCAAGCCGTTCTGAAACCAATCGGCAAATGACTCAAAATGCTAAACTCGCCGAGATAATCACTTTTAACAACAATGAATGGCTGGCAAAAAATAGTTAATTGTGATGCAAGCCGTTCTGAAACCAATCGGCAAATTACACAAAATGCTTAACTCGCCGAGAAAATCCCTTTCTTTCCACAATGAATGTATGGCAAAAAAGAGTAAATTTCAATGCAAGCCGTTCTGAAACCAATCGGCAAATTACTCAAAATGCTGAACGCGCCGAGAAAATCACTTTTTCCCCACAATGAATGTATGGCAAAAAATAGTTAATTTTGATGCAAGACGTTCTGAAACCAATCGGCAAATTACTCAAAATTCTTAATTCGCCGAGAAAATCACTTTTGTTCCACAATGAATGTCTGGCAATAAATAGTTCATTTTGATGCAAGCCGTTCTGAAACCAATTGGCAAATTACTCTAAATGCTTAACTCGCAGAGAAAATCATTTTTTCCCACAATGAATGTCTGGCAAAAAATAGTAAATTTTAATGCAAGCCGTTCTGAAACCAATCGGCAAATTACGCAAAATGCTTAACTCGCCGAGAAAATCACTATTGTTCCACAATGAATGCCTTGCAAAAAATAGTAAATTTCAATGCAAGCCGTTCTGAAACCAATCGGCAAATTACACAAAATGCTTAACTCGCCAAGAAAATCAGTTTTTCACACAATGAATGCCTGGCGAAAAATAGTTCATTTTGATGCAAGCCGTTCTGAAACCAATCGGCAAATTACTCAAAATGCTAAACTCGCCGAGATAATCACTTTTTTCCAACAATGAATGGCTGGCAAAAAATAGTAAATTTCAGTGCAAGACGTTCTGAAACTAATGGGCAAATTACTCAAAATGCTTAACTCGCCGAGAAAATCACTTTTGTTCCACAATGAATGTCTGGCATAAATTAGTTCATTTTGATGCAAGCCGTTCTGAAACCAATCGGCAAATTACTCAAAATGCTTAACTCGCCGAGAAAGTCACTTTCTTTCCACAATGAATGCCTGGCAAAAAATAGTAAATTTCAATGCAAGCCGTTCTGAAACCAATCGGCAAATTGCACAAAATGCTTAACTCGCCGAGAAAATCACTTTCATTCCACAATGAATGTCTGGCAAAAAATAGTAAATTTTAATGCAAGCCGTTCTGAAACCAATCGGCAAATTACTCAAAATGCTTAACTCGCCAAGAAAATCAGTTTTTCCCACAATGAATGCCTGGCAAAAAATAGTTCATTTTGATGCAAGCCGTTCTGAAACCAATCGGCAAACGACTCAAAATGCTAAACTCGCCGAGATAATCACTTTTTACCAACAATGAATGGCTGGCAAAAAATAGTTAATTGTGATGCAAGCCGTTCTGAAACAAATCGGCAAATTACTCAAAATGCTTAACTAGCCGAGAAAATCACTTTCTTTCCACAATGAATGCCTGGCAAAAAATAGTAAATTTCAAGGCAAGCCGTTCTGAAGCCAAGCGGCAAATTACACAAAATGCTTAACTCGCCGAGAAAATAACTTTCTTTCCACAATGAATGTCTGGCAAAAAATAGTTCATTTTGATGCAAGCCGTTCTGAAACTAATCGGCAAAATGCTTAACGCGACGAGAAAATCACTTTTTCCCCACAATGAATGTCTGGCAATAAATAGTTAATTTCAATGCAAGCCGTTCTGAAACCAATCGGCAAATTACTCAAAATGCTTAACTCGCCGAGAAAATCACTGTTGTTCCACAATGAATGCCTGGCAAAAAATAGTAAATTTCAATGCAAGCCGTTCTGAAGCCAATCGGCAAATTACACAAAATGCTTAACTCGCCGAGAAAATCACTTTTTCCCCACAATGAATGGTTGGCAAAAAATGGTAAATTGCAGTGCAAGACGTTCTGAAACTAATGGGCAAATAACTCAAAATGCTTGAAACGCCGAGAAAATCACTTTTTTCCCACAATGAATGCCTGGCAATAAATAGTTAATTTTGATGGAAGACGTTCTGAAACCAATCGGCAAATTACTCAAAATGCTTAACTTGCCGAGAAAATCACTTTTGTTCCACAATGAATGCCTGGCAAAAAATAGTTAATTGTGATGCAAGCCGTTCTGAAACCAATCGGCAAATTATTCAAAATGCTAAACTCGCCGAGATAATGACTTTTTTCCAACAATGAATGGCTGGCAAAAAATAGTAAATTTCAGTGCAATACGTTCTGCAACGAATGGGCAAATTACTCAAAATGCTTAACTCGCCGAGAAAATCACTTTTGTTCCACAATGAATGTCTGGCAAAAATTAGTTCATTTTGATGCAAGCCGTTCTGAAACCAATCGGCAAATTACTCAAAATGCATAACTCGCCGAGAAAATCACTTTCTTTCCACCATGAATGCCTGGCAAAAAATAGTAAATATTAATAAAGCCGTTCTGAAACCAATCGGCAAATTACTCAAAATGCTTAACTCGCCGAGAAAATCTCTATTGTTCCACAATGAATGCCTGGCAAAAAATAGTAAATTTCAATGCAAGCCGTTCTGAAACCAATCGGCAAATTACACAAAATGCTTAACTCGCCGAGAAAATCACTTTCATTCCACAATGAATGTCTGGCAAAAAATAGTAAATTTTAATGCAAGCCGTTCTGAAACCAATCGGCAAATTACTCAAAATGCTTAACTCGCCAAAAAAATCAGTTTTTCACACAATGAATGCCTGGCAAAAAATAGTTCATTTTGATGCAAGCCGTTCTGAAACCAATCGGCAAATGACTCAAAATGCTAAACTCGCCGAGATAATCACTTTTAACAACAATGAATGGCTGGCAAAAAATAGTTAATTGTGATGCAAGCCGTTCTGAAACCAATCGGCAAATTACACAAAATGCTTAACTCGCCGAGAAAATCCCTTTCTTTCCACAATGAATGTATGGCAAAAAAGAGTAAATTTCAATGCAAGCCGTTCTGAAACCAATCGGCAAATTACTCAAAATGCTGAACGCGCCGAGAAAATCACTTTTTCCCCACAATGAATGTATGGCAAAAAATAGTTAATTTTGATGCAAGCCGTTCTGAAACCAATCGGCAAATTACGCAAAATGCTTAACTCGCCGAGAAAATCACTATTGTTCCACAATGAATGCCTTGCAAAAAATAGTAAATTTCAATGCAAGCCGTTCTGAAACCAATCGGCAAATTACACAAAATGCTTAACTCGCCAAGAAAATAAGTTTTTCACACAATGAATGCCTGGCAAAAAATAGTTCATTTTGATGCAAGCCGTTCTGAAACCAATCGGCAAATTACTCAAAATGCTAAACTCGCCGAGATAATCACTTTTTTCCAACAATGAATGGCTGGCAAAAAATAGTAAATTTCAGTGCAAGACGTTCTGAAACTAATGGGCAAATTACTCAAAATGCTTAACTCGCCGAGAAAATCACTTTTGTTCCACAATGAATGTCTGGCAAAAATTAGTTCATTTTGATGCAAGCCGTTCTGAAACCAATCGGCAAATTACTCGAAATGCTTAACTGGCCGAGAAAATCTCTATTGTTCCACAATGAATGCCTGGCAAAAAATAGTAAATTTCAATGCAAGCCGTTCTGAAACCAATCGGCAAATTACACAAAATGCTTAACTCGCCGAGAAAATCACTTTCATTCCACAATGAATGTCTGGCAAAAAATAGTAAATTTTAATGCAAGCCGTTCTGAAACCAATCGGCAAATTACTCAAAATGCTTAACTCGCCAAAAAAAATCAGTTTTTCACACAATGAATGCCTGGCAAAAAATAGTTCATTTTGATGCAAGCCGTTCTGAAACCAATCGGCAAATGACTCAAAATGCTAAACTCGCCGAGATAATCACTTTTTACCAACAATGAATGGCTGGCAAAAAATAGTTAATTGTGATGCAAGCCGTTCTGAAACCAATCGGCAAATTACTCAAAATGCTTAACTCGCCGAGAAAATCACTTTCTTTCCACAATGAATGCCTGGCAAAAAATAGTAAATTGCAGTGCAAGACGTTCTGAAACTAATGGGCAAATAACTCAAAATGCTTGAAACGCCGAGAAAATCACTTTTTTCCCCACAATGAATGCCTGGCAATAAATAGTTAATTTTGGTGGAAGACGTTCTGAAACCAATCGGCAAATTACTCAAAATGCTTAACTCGCCGAGGAAATCACTTTTTTCCCACAATGAATGTCTGGCAAAAAATAGTAAATTTCAATGCAAGCGGTTCTGAAACCAATCGGCAAATTGCTCAAAATGCTTAACTCGCCGAGAAAATCACTTTTTTCCCACAATGAAAGTCTGGCAAAAAATAGTAAATTTCAATGCAAGCCGTTCTGAAACCAATCGGCAAATTACTCAAAATGCTTAACTCGCCGAGAAAATCACTTTTGTTCCACAATGAATGCCTGGCAAAAATTAGTGCATTTTGATGCAAGCCGTTCTGAAACCAATCGGCAAATTACTCAAAATGCTTAACTCGCCGAGAAAATCACTGTTGTTCCACAATCAATGCCTGGCAAAAAATAGTAAATTTTGATGCAAGCCGTTCTGAAGCCAATCGGCAAATTACACAAAATGCTTAACTCGCCGAGAAAATCACTGTTGTTCCACAATCAATGCCTGGCAAAAAATAGTAAATTTTGATGCAAGCCGTTCTGAAGCCAATCGGCAAATTACACAAAATGCTTAACTCGCCGAGAAAATCACTTTCTTTCCACAATGAATGCCTGGCAAAAAATAGTAAATTTCAATGCAAGCCGTTCTGAAGCCAATCGGCAAATTACACAAAATGCTTAACTCGCCGAGAAAATCACTTTTTCCCCACAATGAATGGTTGGCAAAAAATAGTAAATTGCAGAGCAAGACGTTCTGAAACAAATGGGCAAATAACCCAAAATGCTTGACGCGCCGAGAAAATCACCTTTTTCCCACAATGAATGCCTGGCAATAAATAGCTAATTTTGATGCAAGACGTTCTGAAACCAATCGGCAAATTACTCAAAATGCTTAACTTGCCGAGAAAATCACTTTTGTTCCACAATGAATGCCTGGCAAAATATAGTTAATTGTGATGCAAGCCGTTCTGAAACCAATCGGCAAATTACTCAAAATGCTCAACTCGACGAGAAAATCACTTTTTTCCCCACAATGAATGTCTGGCAAAAAATAGTAAATTTCAACGCAAGCCGTTCTGAAACCAATCGGCAAATTACTCAAAATGCTTAACTCGTCGAGAAAATCACTTTTTCCCCACAATGAAAGTCTGGCTAAAAATAGTAAATTTAAATGCAAGCCGTTCTGAAACCAATCGGCAAATTACTCAAAATGCTTAACTCGCCGAGAAAATCACTTTTGTTCCACAATGAATGTCTGGCAAAAATTAGTTCATTTTGATGCAAGCCGTTCTGAAACCAATCGGCAAATTACTCAAAATTCTTAATTCGCCGAGAAAATCACTTTTGTTCCACAATGAATGTCTGGCAATAAATAGTTCATTTTGATGCAAGCCGTTCTGAAACCAATCGGCAAATTACTCTAAATGCTTAACTCGCCGAGAAAATCACTTTTTTCCCACAATGAATGTCTGGCAATAAATAGTCAATTTTGATGCAGGACGTTCTGAAACCAATCGGCAAATTACTCAAAATGCTTAACTTGCCGAGAAAATCACTTTTGTTCCACAATGAATGCCTGGCAAAAAATAGTTAATTGTGATGCAAGCCGTTCTGAAACCAATCGGCAAATTACTCAAAATGCTTAACTCGCCGAGAAAATCACTATTGTTCCACAATGAATGCCTGGCAAAAAATAGTAAATTTCAATGCAAGCCGTTCTGAAACCAATCGGCAAATTACACAAAATGCTTAACTCGCCGAGAACATCACTTTCATTCCACAATGAATATCTGGCAAAAAGTAGTAAATTTTAATGCAAGCCGTTCTGAAACCAATCGGCAAATTACTCAAAATGCTTAACTCGCCAAGAAAATCAGTTTTTCCCACAATGAATGCCTGGCAAAAAATAGTTCATTTTGATGCAAGCCGTTCTGAAACCAATCGGCAAATTACTCAAAATGCTAAACTCGCCGAGATAATCACTTTTTTCCAACAATGAATGGCTGGCAAAAAAAATAGTAAATTTCAGTGCAAGACGTTCTGAAACTAATGGGCAAATTACTCAAAATGCTTAACTCGCCGAGAAAATCACTTTCTTTCCACAATGAATGCCTGGCAAAAAATAGTAAATTTCAATGCAAGCCGTTCTGAAACCAATCGGCAAATTATTCAAAATGCTAAACTCGCCGAGATAATGACTTTTTTCCAACAATGAATGGCTGGCAAAAAATAGTAAATTTCAGTGCAATACGTTCTGCAACGAATGGGCAAATTACTCAAAATGCTTAACTCGCCGAGAAAATCACTTTTGTTCCACAATGAATGTCTGGCAAAAATTAGTTCATTTTGATGCAAGCCGTTCTGAAACCAATCGGCAAATTACACAAAATGCTTAACTCGCCGAGAAAATCACTTTCATTCCACAATGAATGTCTGGCAAAAAATAGTAAATTTTAATGCAAGCCGTTCTGAAACCAATCGGCAAATTACTCAAAATGCTTAACTCGTCAAAAAAATCAGTTTTTCACACAATGAATGCCTGGCAAAAAATAGTTCATTTTGATGCAAGCCGTTCTGAAACCAATCGGCAAATGACTCAAAATGCTAAACTCGCCGAGATAATCACTTTTAACAACAATGAATGGCTGGCAAAAAATAGTTAATTGTGATGCAAGCCGTTCTGAAACCAATCGGCAAATTACACAAAATGCTTAACTCGCCGAGAAAATCCCTTTCTTTCCACAATGAATGTATGGCAAAAAAGAGTAAATTTCAATGCAAGCCGTTCTGAAACCAATCGGCAAATTACTCAAAATGCTGAACGCGCCGAGAAAATCACTTTTTCCCCACAATGAATGTATGGCAAAAAATAGTTAATTTTGATGCAAGACGTTCTGAAATCAATCGGCAAATTATTCAAAATTCTTAATTCGCCGAGAAAATCACTTTTGTTCCACAATGAATGTCTGGCAAAAAATAGTAAATTTTAATGCAAGCCGTTCTGAAACCTATCGGCAAATTACGCAAAATGCTTAACTCGCCGAGAAAATCACTATTGTTCCACAATGAATGCCTTGCAAAAAATAGTAAATTTCAATGCAAGCCGTTCTGAAACCAATCGGCAAATTACACAAAATGCTTAACTCGCCAAGAAAATCAGTTTTTCACACAATGAATGCCTGGCAAAAAATAGTTCATTTTGATGCAAGCCGTTCTGAAACCAATCGGCAAATTACTCAAAATGCTAAACTCGCCGAGATAATCACTTTTTTCCAACAATGAATGGCTGGCAAAAAATAGTAAATTTCAGTGCAAGACGTTCTGAAACTAATGGGCAAATTACTCAAAATGCTTAACTCGCCGAGAAAATCACTTTTGTTCCACAATGAATGTCTGGCAAAAATTAGTTCATTTTGATGCAAGCCGTTCTGAAACCAATCGGCAAATTACTCGAAATGCTTAACTGGCCGAGAAAATCTCTATTGTTCCACAATGAATGCCTGGCAAAAAATAGTAAATTTCAATGCAAGCCGTTCTGAAACCAATCGGCAAATTACACAAAATGCTTAACTCGCCGAGAAAATCACTTTCATTCCACAATGAATGTCTGGCAAAAAATAGTAAATTTTAATGCAAGCCGTTCTGAAACCAATCGGCAAATTACTCAAAATGCTTAACTCGCCAAAAAAATCAGTTTTTCACACAATGAATGCCTGGCAAAAAATAGTTCATTTTGATGCAAGCCGTTCTGAAACCAATCGGCAAATGACTCAAAATGCTAAACTCGCCGAGATAATCACTTTCTTTCCACAATGAATGCCTGGCAAAAAATAGTAAATTTCAATGCAAGCCGTTCTGAAACCAATCGGCAAATTATTCAAAATGCTAAACTCGCCGAGATAATGACTTTTTTCCAACAATGAATGGCTGGCAAAAAATAGTAAATTTCAGTGCAATACGTTCTGCAACGAATGGGCAAATTACTCAAAATGCTTAACTCGCCGAGAAAATCACTTTTGTTCCACAATGAATGTCTGGCAAAAATTAGTTCATTTTGATGCAAGCCGTTCTGAAACCAATCGGCAAATTACACAAAATGCTTAACTCGCCGAGAAAATCACTTTCATTCCACAATGAATGTCTGGCAAAAAATAGTAAATTTTAATGCAAGCCGTTCTGAAACCAATCGGCAAATTACTCAAAATGCTTAACTCGTCAAAAAAATCAGTTTTTCACACAATGAATGCCTGGCAAAAAATAGTTCATTTTGATGCAAGCCGTTCTGAAACCAATCGGCAAATGACTCAAAATGCTAAACTCGCCGAGATAATCACTTTTAACAACAATGAATGGCTGGCAAAAAATAGTTAATTGTGATGCAAGCCGTTCTGAAACCAATCGGCAAATTACACAAAATGCTTAACTCGCCGAGAAAATCCCTTTCTTTCCACAATGAATGTATGGCAAAAAAGAGTAAATTTCAATGCAAGCCGTTCTGAAACCAATCGGCAAATTACTCAAAATGCTGAACGCGCCGAGAAAATCACTTTTTCCCCACAATGAATGTATGGCAAAAAATAGTTAATTTTGATGCAAGACGTTCTGAAATCAATCGGCAAATTATTCAAAATTCTTAATTCGCCGAGAAAATCACTTTTGTTCCACAATGAATGTCTGGCAAAAAATAGTAAATTTTAATGCAAGCCGTTCTGAAACCTATCGGCAAATTACGCAAAATGCTTAACTCGCCGAGAAAATCACTATTGTTCCACAATGAATGCCTTGCAAAAAATAGTAAATTTCAATGCAAGCCGTTCTGAAACCAATCGGCAAATTACACAAAATGCTTAACTCGCCAAGAAAATCAGTTTTTCACACAATGAATGCCTGGCAAAAAATAGTTCATTTTGATGCAAGCCGTTCTGAAACCAATCGGCAAATTACTCAAAATGCTAAACTCGCCGAGATAATCACTTTTTTCCAACAATGAATGGCTGGCAAAAAATAGTAAATTTCAGTGCAAGACGTTCTGAAACTAATGGGCAAATTACTCAAAATGCTTAACTCGCCGAGAAAATCACTTTTGTTCCACAATGAATGTCTGGCAAAAATTAGTTCATTTTGATGCAAGCCGTTCTGAAACCAATCGGCAAATTACTCGAAATGCTTAACTGGCCGAGAAAATCTCTATTGTTCCACAATGAATGCCTGGCAAAAAATAGTAAATTTCAATGCAAGCCGTTCTGAAACCAATCGGCAAATTACACAAAATGCTTAACTCGCCGAGAAAATCACTTTCATTCCACAATGAATGTCTGGCAAAAAATAGTAAATTTTAATGCAAGCCGTTCTGAAACCAATCGGCAAATTACTCAAAATGCTTAACTCGCCAAAAAAATCAGTTTTTCACACAATGAATGCCTGGCAAAAAATAGTTCATTTTGATGCAAGCCGTTCTGAAACCAATCGGCAAATGACTCAAAATGCTAAACTCGCCGAGATAATCACTTTTTACCAACAATGAATGGCTGGCAAAAAATAGTTAATTGTGATGCAAGCCGTTCTGAAACCAAGCGGCAAATTACTCAAAATGCTTAACTCGCCGAGAAAATCACTTTCTTTCCACAATGAATGCCTGGCAAAAAATAGTAAATTGCAGTGCAAGACGTTCTGAAACTAATGGGCAAATAACTCAAAATGCTTGAAACGCCGAGAAAATCACTTTTTTCCCCACAATGAATGCCTGGCAATAAATAGTTAATTTTGATGGAAGACGTTCTGAAACCAATCGGCAAATTACTCAAAATGCTTAACTCGCCGAGGAAATCACTTTTTTCCCACAATGAATGTCTGGCAAAACATAGTAAATTTCAATGCAAGCGGTTCTGAAACCAATCGGCAAATTGCTCAAAATGCTTAACTCGCCGAGAAAATCACTTTTTTCCCACAATGAAAGTCTGGCAAAAAATAGTAAATTTCAATGCAAGCCGTTCTGAAACCAATCGGCAAATTACTCAAAATGCTTAACTCGCCGAGAAAATCACTTTTGTTCCACAATGAATGCCTGGCAAAAATTAGTGCATTTTGATGCAAGCCGTTCTGAAACCAATCGGCAAATTACTCAAAATGCTTAACTCGCCGAGAAAATCACTTTCTTTCCGCAATGAATGCCTGGCAAAAAATGGTAAATTTTAATGCAAGCCGTTCTGAAACCAATCGGCAAATTACTCAAAATGCTTAACTCGCCGAGAAAATCACTGTTGTTCCACAATCAATGCCTGGCAAAAAATAGTAAATTTTGATGCAAGCCGTTCTGAAGCCAATCGGCAAATTACACAAAATGCTTAACTCGCCGAGAAAATCACTTTCTTTCCACAATGAATGCCAGGCAAAAAATAGTAAATTTCAATGCAAGCCGTTCTGAAGCCAATCGGCAAATTACACAAAATGCTTAACTCGCCGAGAAAATCACTTTTTCCCCACAATGAATGGTTGGCAAAAAATAGTAAATTGCAGAGCAAGACGTTCTGAAACAAATGGGCAAATAACCCAAAATGCTTGACGCGCCGAGAAAATCACCTTTTTCCCACAATGAATGCCTGGCAATAAATAGCTAATTTTGATGCAAGACGTTCTGAAACCAATCGGCAAATTACTCAAAATGCTTAACTTGCCGAGAAAATCACTTTTGTTCCACAATGAATGCCTGGCAAAATATAGTTAATTGTGATGCAAGCCGTTCTGAAACCAATCGACAAATTACTCAAAATGCTCAACTCGACGAGAAAATCACTTTTTTCCCCACAATGAATGTCTGGCAAAAAATAGTAAATTTCAACGCAAGCCGTTCTGAAACCAATCGGCAAATTACTCAAAATGCTTAACTCGTCGAGAAAATCACTTTTTCCCCACAATGAAAGTCTGGCTAAAAATAGTAAATTTAAATGCAAGCCGTTCTGAAACCAATCGGCAAATTACTCAAAATGCTTAACTCGCCGAGAAAATCACTTTTGTTCCACAATGAATGTATGGCAAAAATTAGTTCATTTTGATGCAAGCCGTTCTGAAACCAATCGGCAAATGACTCAAAATTCTTAATTCGCCGAGAAAATCACTTTTGTTCCACAATGAATGTCTGGCAATAAATAGTTCATTTTGATGCAAGCCGTTCTGAAACCAATCGGCAAATTACTCTAAATGCTTAACTCGCCGAGAAAATCACTTTTTTCCCACAATGAATGTCTGGCAATAAATAGTTAATTTTGATGCAGGACGTTCTGAAACCAATCGGCAAATTACTCAAAATGCTTAACTTGCCGAGAAAATCACTTTTGTTCCACAATGAATGCCTGGCAAAAAATAGTTAATTGTGATGCAAGCCGTTCTGAAACCAATCGGCAAATTACTCAAAATGCTTAACTCGCCGAGAAAATCACTTTCTTTCCACAATGAATGCCAGGCAAAAAATAGTAAATTTTAATGCAAGCCGTTCTGAAACCAATCGGCAAATTACTCAAAATGCTTAACTCGCCGAGAAAATCACTATTGTTCCACAATGAATGCCTGGCAAAAAATAGTAAATTTCAATGCAAGCCGTTCTGAAACCAATCGGCAAATTACACAAAATGCTTAACTCGCCGAGAACATCACTTTCATTCCACAATGAATATCTGGCAAAAAGTAGTAAATTTTAATGCAAGCCGTTCTGAAACCAATCGGCAAATTACACAAAATGCTTAACTCGCCGAGAAAATCACTTTCATTCCACAATGAATATCTGGCAAAAAGTAGTAAATTTTAATGCAAGCCGTTCTGAAACCAATCGGCAAATTACTCAAAATGCTTAACTCGCCAAGAAAATCAGTTTTTCCCACAATGAATGCCTGGCAAAAAATAGTTCATTTTGATGCAAGCCGTTCTGAAACCAATCGGCAAATTACTCAAAATGCTAAACTCGCCGAGATAATCAATTTTTTCCAACAATGAATGGCTGGCAAAAAAAATAGTAAATTTCAGTGCAAGACGTTCTGAAACTAATGGGCAAATTACTCAAAATGCTTAACTCGCCGAGAAAATCACTTTCTTTCCACAATGAATGCCTGGCAAAAAATAGTAAATTTCAAGGCAAGCCGTTCTGAAGCCAATCGGCAAATTACACAAAATGCTTAACTCGCCGAGAAAATAACTTTCTTTCCACAATGAATGTCTGGCAAAAAATAGTTCATTTTGATGCAAGCCGTTCTGAAACCAATCGGCAAAATGCTTAACGCGACGAGAAAATCACTTTTTCCCCACAATGAATGTCTGGCAATAAATAGTTAATTTCAATGCAAGCCGTTCTGAAACCAATCGGAAAGTTACTCAAAATGCTTAACTCGCCGAGAAAATCACTTTCTTTCCACAATGAATGCCTGGCAAAAAATAGTAAATTTTAATGCAAGCCGTTCTGAAACCAATCGGCAAATTACTCAAAATCCTTAACTCGCCGAGAAAATCACTGTTGTTCCGCAATGAATGCCTGGCAAAAAATAGTAAATTTCAATGCAAGCCGTTCTGAAGCCAATCGGCAAATTACACAAAATGCTTAACTCGCCGAGAAAATCACTTTTTCCCCACAATGAATGGTTGGCAAAAAATAGTAAATTGCAGTGCACGACGTTCTGAAACTAATGGGCAAATAACTCAAAATGCTTGACGCGCCGAGAAAATCACTTTTTTCCCCACAATGAATGCCTGGCAATAAATAGTTAAATTTGATGCAAGACGTTCTGAAACCAATCGGCAAATTACTCAAAATGCTTAACTTGCCGAGAAAATCACTTTTGTTCCACAATGAATGCCTGGCAAAAAATAGTAAATTTCAATGCAAGCCGTTCTGAAACCAATCGGCAAATTACACAAAATGCTTAACTCGCCGAGAAAATCACTTTCATTCCACAATGAATGTCTGGCAAAAAATAGTAAATTTTAATGCAAGTCGTTCTGAAACCAATCGGCAAATTACTCAAAATGCTTAACTTGCCAAGAAAATCAGTTTTCCCCACAATGAATGCCTGGCAAAAAATAGTTCATTTTGATGCAAGCCGTTCTGAAACCAATCGGCAAATTACTCAAAATGCTAAACTCCCCGAGATAATTACTTTTTTCCAACAATAAATGGCTGGCAAAAAATAGTAAATTTCAGTGCAAGACGTTCTGAAACTAATGGGCAAATTACTCAAAATGCTTAACTCGCCGAGAAAATCACTTTTGTTCCACAATGAATGTCTGGCAAAAATTAGTTCATTTTGATGCAAGCCGTTCTGAAACCAATCGGCAAATTACTCAAAATGCTAAACTCGCCGAGATAATCACTTTTTTCCAACAATGAATGGCTGGCAAAAAAAATAGTAAATTTCAGTGCAAGACGGTCTGAAACTAATGGGCAAATTACTCAAAATGCTTAACGCGTTGAGAAAATCACTTTCTTTCCACAATGAATGTCTGGCAAAAAAGAGTAAATTTCAATGCAAGCCGTTCTGAAACCAATCGGCAAATTACTCAAAATGCTTAACGCGTTGAGAAAATCACTTTTTCCCCACAATGAATGAATGGCAAAAAATAGTTAATTTTGATGCAAGACGTTCTGAAACCAATCGGTAAATTACTCAAAATGCTTAACTCGCCAAGAAAATCAATTTTCCCACAACGAATGCCTGGCAAAAAATAGTTCATTTTGATGCAAGCCGTTCTGAAACCAATCGGCAAATTACTCAAAATGCTTAACTTGCCGAGAAAATCACTTTTGTTCCACAATGAATGCCTGGCAAAAAATAGTTAATTGTGATGCAAGCCGTTCTGAAACCAATCGGCAAATTACTCAAAATGCTTAACTTGCCGAGAAAATCACTTTTGTTCCACAATGAATGCCTGGCAAAAAATAGTAAATTTTAATGCAAGCCGTTCTGAAACCAATCGGCAAATTACGCAAAATGCTTAACTCGCCGAGAAAATCACTATTGTTCCACAATGAATGCCTTGCAAAAAATAGTAAATTTCAATGCAAGCCGTTCTGAAACCAATCGGCAAATTACATAAAATGCTTAACTCGCCAAGAAAATCAGTTTTTCCCACAATGAATGCCTGGCAAAAAATAGTTCATTTTGATGCAAGCCGTTCTGAAACCAATCGGCAAATTACTCAAAATGCTAAACTCGCCGAGATAATCACTTTTTTCCAACAATGAATGGCTGGCAAAAAATAGTAAATTTCAGTGCAAGACGTTCTGAAACTAATGGGCAAATTACTCAAAATGCTTAACTCGCCGAGAAAATCACTTTTGTTCCACAATGAATGTCTGGCAAAAATTAGTTCATTTTGATGCAAGCCGTTCTGAAACCAATCGGCAAATTACTCAAAATGCTTAACTCGCCGAGAAAATCACTTTCTTTCCACAATGAATGCCTGGCAAAAAATAGTAAATTTCAATGCAAGCCGTTCTGAAACCAATCGGCAAATTGCACAAAATGCTTAACTCGCCGAGAAAATCACTTTCATTCCACAATGAATGTCTGGCAAAAAATAGTAAATTTTAATGCAAGCCGTTCTGAAACCAATCGGCAAATTACTCAAAATGCTTAACTCGCCAAGAAAATCAGTTTTTCCCACAATGAATGCCTGGCAAAAAATAGTTCATTTTGATGCAAGCCGTTCTGAAACCAATCGGCAAATTACTCAAAATGCTTAACTCGCCGAGAAAATCACTTTATTTCCACAATGAATGCCTGGCAAAAAATAGTAAATTTTAATGCAAGCCGTTCTGAAGCCAATCGGCAAATTACACAAAATGCTTAACTCGCCGAGAAAATCACTTTCTTTCCACAATGAATGTCTGGCAAAAAAGAGTAAATTTCAATGCAAGCCGTTCTGAAACCAATCGGCAAATTACTCAAAATGCTTAACGCGTTGAGAAAATCACTTTTTCCCCACAATGAATGAATGGCAAAAAATAGTTAATTTTGATGCAAGACGTTCTGAAACCAATCGGCAAATTACTCAAAATGCTTAACTCGCCAAGAAAATCAATTTTCCCACAACGAATGCCTGGCAAAAAATAGTTCATTTTGATGCAAGCCGTTCTGAAACCAATGGGCAAATTACTCAAAATGCTTAACTTGCCGAGAAAATCACTTTTGTTCCACAATGAATGCCTGGCAAAAAATAGTTAATTGTGATGCAAGCCGTTCTGAAACCAATCGGCAAATTACTCAAAATGCTTAACTTGCCGAGAAAATCACTTTTGTTCCACAATGAATGCCTGGCAAAAAATAGTAAATTTTAATGCAAGCCGTTCTGAAACCAATCGGCAAATTACGCAAAATGCTTAACTCGCCGAGAAAATCACTATTGTTCCACAATGAATGCCTTGCAAAAAATAGTAAATTTCAATGCAAGCCGTTCTGAAACCAATCGGCAAATTACATAAAATGCTTAACTCGCCAAGAAAATCAGTTTTTCCCACAATGAATGCCTGGCAAAAAATAGTTCATTTTGATGCAAGCCGTTCTGAAACCAATCGGCAAATTACTCAAAATGCTAAACTCGCCGAGATAATCACTTTTTTCCAACAATGAATGGCTGGCAAAAAATAGTAAATTTCAGTGCAAGACGTTCTGAAACTAATGGGCAAATTACTCAAAATGCTTAACTCGCCGAGAAAATCACTTTTGTTCCACAATGAATGTCTGGCAAAAATTAGTTCATTTTGATGCAAGCCGTTCTGAAACCAATCGGCAAATTACTCAAAATGCTTAACTCGCCGAGAAAATCACTTTCTTTCCACAATGAATGCCTGGCAAAAAATAGTAAGTTTCAATGCAAGCCGTTCTGAAACCAATCGGCAAATTGCACAAAATGCTTAACTCGCCGAGAAAATCACTTTCATTCCACAATGAATGTCTGGCAAAAAATAGTAAATTTTAATGCAAGCCGTTCTGAAACCAATCGGCAAATTACTCAAAATGCTTAACTCGCCAAGAAAATCAGTTTTTCCCACAATGAATGTCTGGTAAAAAATAGTAAATTTCAATGCAAGCCGTTCTGAAACCAATCGGCAAATTACTCAAAATGCTTAACTCGCCGAGAAAATCACTTTATTTCCACAATGAATGCCTGGCAAAAAATAGTAAATTTTAATGCAAGCCGTTCTGAAGCCAATCGGCAAATTACACAAAATGCTTAACTCGCCGAGAAAATCACTTTCTTTCCACAATGAATGTATGGCAAAAAAGAGTAAATTTCAATGCAAGCCGTTCTGAAACCAATCGGCAAATTACTCAAAATGCTTAACGCGTTGAGAAAATCACTTTTTCCCCACAATGAATGAATGGCAAAAAATAGTTAATTTTGATGCAAGACGTTCTGAAACCAATCGGCAAATTACTCAAAATGCTTAACTCGCCAAGAAAATCAATTTTCCCACAACCAATGCCTGGCAAAAAATAGTTCATTTTGATGCAAGCCGTTCTGAAACCAATCGGCAAATTACTCAAAATGCTTAACTTGCCGAGAAAATCACTTTTGTTCCACAATGAATGCCTGGCAAAAAATAGTTAATTGTGATGCAAGCCGTTCTGAAACCAATCGGCAAATTACTCAAAATGCTTAACTTGCCGAGAAAATCACTTTTGTTCCACAATGAATGCCTGGCAAAAAATAGTAAATTTTAATGCAAGCCGTTCTGAAACCAATCGGCAAATTACGCAAAATGCTTAACTCGCCGAGAAAATCACTATTGTTCCACAATGAATGCCTTGCAAAAAATAGTAAATTTCAATGCAAGCCGTTCTGAAACCAATCGGCAAATTACACAAAATGCTTAACTCGCCAAGAAAATCAGTTTTTCCCACAATGAATGCCTGGCAAAAAATAGTTCATTTTGATGCAAGCCGTTCTGAAACCAATCGGCAAATTACTCAAAATTCTTAATTCGCCGAGAAAATCACTTTTGTTCCACAATGAATGTCTGGCAATAAATAGTTCATTTTGATGCAAGCCGTTCTGAAACCAATCGGCAAATTACTCTAAATGCTTAACTCGCCGAGAAAATCACTTTTTTCCCACAATGAATGTCTGGCAATAAATAGTTAATTTTGATGCAGGACGTTCTGAAACCAATCGGCAAATTACTCAAAATGCTTAACTTGCCGAGAAAATCACTTTTGTTCCACAATGAATGCCTGGCAAAAAATAGTTAATTGTGATGCAAGCCGTTCTGAAACCAATCGGCAAATTACTCAAAATGCTTAACTCGCCGAGAAAATCACTTTCTTTCCACAATGAATGCCAGGCAAAAAATAGTAAATTTTAATGCAAGCCGTTCTGAAACCAATCGGCAAATTACTCAAAATGCTTAACTCGCCGAGAAAATCACTATTGTTCCACAATGAATGCCTGGCAAAAAATAGTAAATTTCAATGCAAGCCGTTCTGAAACCAATCGGCAAATTACACAAAATGCTTAACTCGCCGAGAACATCACTTTCATTCCACAATGAATATCTGGCAAAAAGTAGTAAATTTTAATGCAAGCCGTTCTGAAACCAATCGGCAAATTACACAAAATGCTTAACTCGCCGAGAAAATCACTTTCATTCCACAATGAATATCTGGCAAAAAGTAGTAAATTTTAATGCAAGCCGTTCTGAAACCAATCGGCAAATTACTCAAAATGCTTAACTCGCCAAGAAAATCAGTTTTTCCCACAATGAATGCCTGGCAAAAAATAGTTCATTTTGATGCAAGCCGTTCTGAAACCAATCGGCAAATTACTCAAAATGCTAAACTCGCCGAGATAATCAATTTTTTCCAACAATGAATGGCTGGCAAAAAAAATAGTAAATTTCAGTGCAAGACGTTCTGAAACTAATGGGCAAATTACTCAAAATGCTTAACTCGCCGAGAAAATCACTTTCTTTCCACAATGAATGCCTGGCAAAAAATAGTAAATTTCAAGGCAAGCCGTTCTGAAGCCAATCGGCAAATTACACAAAATGCTTAACTCGCCGAGAAAATAACTTTCTTTCCACAATGAATGTCTGGCAAAAAATAGTTCATTTTGATGCAAGCCGTTCTGAAACCAATCGGCAAAATGCTTAACGCGACGAGAAAATCACTTTTTCCCCACAATGAATGTCTGGCAATAAATAGTTAATTTCAATGCAAGCCGTTCTGAAACCAATCGGAAAGTTACTCAAAATGCTTAACTCGCCGAGAAAATCACTTTCTTTCCACAATGAATGCCTGGCAAAAAATAGTAAATTTTAATGCAAGCCGTTCTGAAACCAATCGGCAAATTACTCAAAATCCTTAACTCGCCGAGAAAATCACTGTTGTTCCGCAATGAATGCCTGGCAAAAAATAGTAAATTTCAATGCAAGCCGTTCTGAAGCCAATCGGCAAATTACACAAAATGCTTAACTCGCCGAGAAAATCACTTTTTCCCCACAATGAATGGTTGGCAAAAAATAGTAAATTGCAGTGCACGACGTTCTGAAACTAATGGGCAAATAACTCAAAATGCTTGACGCGCCGAGAAAATCACTTTTTTCCCCACAATGAATGCCTGGCAATAAATAGTTAATTTTGATGCAAGACGTTCTGAAACCAATCGGCAAATTACTCAAAATGCTTAACTTGCCGAGAAAATCACTTTTGTTCCACAATGAATGCCTGGCAAAAAATAGTAAATTTCAATGCAAGCCGTTCTGAAACCAATCGGCAAATTACACAAAATGCTTAACTCGCCGAGAAAATCACTTTCATTCCACAATGAATGTCTGGCAAAAAATAGTAAATTTTAATGCAAGTCGTTCTGAAACCAATCGGCAAATTACTCAAAATGCTTAACTTGCCAAGAAAATCAGTTTTCCCCACAATGAATGCCTGGCAAAAAATAGTTCATTTTGATGCAAGCCGTTCTGAAACCAATCGGCAAATTACTCAAAATGCTAAACTCCCCGAGATAATTACTTTTTTCCAACAATAAATGGCTGGCAAAAAATAGTAAATTTCAGTGCAAGACGTTCTGAAACTAATGGGCAAATTACTCAAAATGCTTAACTCGCCGAGAAAATCACTTTTGTTCCACAATGAATGTCTGGCAAAAATTAGTTCATTTTGATGCAAGCCGTTCTGAAACCAATCGGCAAATTACTCAAAATGCTAAACTCGCCGAGATAATCACTTTTTTCCAACAATGAATGGCTGGCAAAAAAAATAGTAAATTTCAGTGCAAGACGGTCTGAAACTAATGGGCAAATTACTCAAAATGCTTAACGCGTTGAGAAAATCACTTTCTTTCCGCAATGAATGTCTGGCAAAAAAGAGTAAATTTCAATGCAAGCCGTTCTGAAACCAATCGGCAAATTACTCAAAATGCTTAACGCGTTGAGAAAATCACTTTTTCCCCACAATGAATGAATGGCAAAAAATAGTTAATTTTGATGCAAGACGTTCTGAAACCAATCGGTAAATTACTCAAAATGCTTAACTCGCCAAGAAAATCAATTTTCCCACAACGAATGCCTGGCAAAAAATAGTTCATTTTGATGCAAGCCGTTCTGAAACCAATCGGCAAATTACTCAAAATGCTTAACTTGCCGAGAAAATCACTTTTGTTCCACAATGAATGCCTGGCAAAAAATAGTTAATTGTGATGCAAGCCGTTCTGAAACCAATCGGCAAATTACTCAAAATGCTTAACTTGCCGAGAAAATCACTTTTGTTCCACAATGAATGCCTGGCAAAAAATAGTAAATTTTAATGCAAGCCGTTCTGAAACCAATCGGCAAATTACGCAAAATGCTTAACTCGCCGAGAAAATCACTATTGTTCCACAATGAATGCCTTGCAAAAAATAGTAAATTTCAATGCAAGCCGTTCTGAAACCAATCGGCAAATTACATAAAATGCTTAACTCGCCAAGAAAATCAGTTTTTCCCACAATGAATGCCTGGCAAAAAATAGTTCATTTTGATGCAAGCCGTTCTGAAACCAATCGGCAAATTACTCAAAATGCTAAACTCGCCGAGATAATCACTTTTTTCCAACAATGAATGGCTGGCAAAAAATAGTAAATTTCAGTGCAAGACGTTCTGAAACTAATGGGCAAATTACTCAAAATGCTTAACTCGCCGAGAAAATCACTTTTGTTCCACAATGAATGTCTGGCAAAAATTAGTTCATTTTGATGCAAGCCGTTCTGAAACCAATCGGCAAATTACTCAAAATGCTTAACTCGCCGAGAAAATCACTTTCTTTCCACAATGAATGCCTGGCAAAAAATAGTAAATTTCAATGCAAGCCGTTCTGAAACCAATCGGCAAATTGCACAAAATGCTTAACTCGCCGAGAAAATCACTTTCATTCCACAATGAATGTCTGGCAAAAAATAGTAAATTTTAATGCAAGCCGTTCTGAAACCAATCGGCAAATTACTCAAAATGCTTAACTCGCCAAGAAAATCAGTTTTTCCCACAATGAATGCCTGGCAAAAAATAGTTCATTTTGATGCAAGCCGTTCTGAAACCAATCGGCAAATTACTCAAAATGCTTAACTCGCCGAGAAAATCACTTTATTTCCACAATGAATGCCTGGCAAAAAATAGTAAATTTTAATGCAAGCCGTTCTGAAGCCAATCGGCAAATTACACAAAATGCTTAACTCGCCGAGAAAATCACTTTCTTTCCACAATGAATGTCTGGCAAAAAAGAGTAAATTTCAATGCAAGCCGTTCTGAAACCAATCGGCAAATTACTCAAAATGCTTAACGCGTTGAGAAAATCACTTTTTCCCCACAATGAATGAATGGCAAAAAATAGTTAATTTTGATGCAAGACGTTCTGAAACCAATCGGCAAATTACTCAAAATGCTTAACTCGCCAAGAAAATCAATTTTCCCACAACGAATGCCTGGCAAAAAATAGTTCATTTTGATGCAAGCCGTTCTGAAACCAATGGGCAAATTACTCAAAATGCTTAACTTGCCGAGAAAATCACTTTTGTTCCACAATGAATGCCTGGCAAAAAATAGTTAATTGTGATGCAAGCCGTTCTGAAACCAATCGGCAAATTACTCAAAATGCTTAACTTGCCGAGAAAATCACTTTTGTTCCACAATGAATGCCTGGCAAAAAATAGTAAATTTTAATGCAAGCCGTTCTGAAACCAATCGGCAAATTACGCAAAATGCTTAACTCGCCGAGAAAATCACTATTGTTCCACAATGAATGCCTTGCAAAAAATAGTAAATTTCAATGCAAGCCGTTCTGAAACCAATCGGCAAATTACATAAAATGCTTAACTCGCCAAGAAAATCAGTTTTTCCCACAATGAATGCCTGGCAAAAAATAGTTCATTTTGATGCAAGCCGTTCTGAAACCAATCGGCAAATTACTCAAAATGCTAAACTCGCCGAGATAATCACTTTTTTCCAACAATGAATGGCTGGCAAAAAATAGTAAATTTCAGTGCAAGACGTTCTGAAACTAATGGGCAAATTACTCAAAATGCTTAACTCGCCGAGAAAATCACTTTTGTTCCACAATGAATGTCTGGCAAAAATTAGTTCATTTTGATGCAAGCCGTTCTGAAACCAATCGGCAAATTACTCAAAATGCTTAACTCGCCGAGAAAATCACTTTCTTTCCACAATGAATGCCTGGCAAAAAATGGTAAATTTCAATGCAAGCCGTTCTGAAACCAATCGGCAAATTGCACAAAATGCTTAACTCGCCGAGAAAATCACTTTCATTCCACAATGAATGTCTGGCAAAAAATAGTAAATTTTAATGCAAGCCGTTCTGAAACCAATCGGCAAATTACTCAAAATGCTTAACTCGCCAAGAAAATCAGTTTTTCCCACAATGAATGTCTGGTAAAAAATAGTAAATTTCAATGCAAGCCGTTCTGAAACCAATCGGCAAATTACTCAAAATGCTTAACTCGCCGAGAAAATCACTTTATTTCCACAATGAATGCCTGGCAAAAAATAGTAAATTTTAATGCAAGCCGTTCTGAAGCCAATCGGCAAATTACACAAAATGCTTAACTCGCCGAGAAAATCACTTTCTTTCCACAATGAATGTATGGCAAAAAAGAGTAAATTTCAATGCAAGCCGTTCTGAAACCAATCGGCAAATTACTCAAAATGCTTAACGCGTTGAGAAAATCACTTTTTCCCCACAATGAATGAATGGCAAAAAATAGTTAATTTTGATGCAAGACGTTCTGAAACCAATCGGCAAATTACTCAAAATGCTTAACTCGCCAAGAAAATCAATTTTCCCACAACCAATGCCTGGCAAAAAATAGTTCATTTTGATGCAAGCCGTTCTGAAACCAATCGGCAAATTACTCAAAATGCTTAACTTGCCGAGAAAATCACTTTTGTTCCACAATGAATGCCTGGCAAAAAATAGTTAATTGTGATGCAAGCCGTTCTGAAACCAATCGGCAAATTACTCAAAATGCTTAACTTGCCGAGAAAATCACTTTTGTTCCACAATGAATGCCTGGCAAAAAATAGTAAATTTTAATGCAAGCCGTTCTGAAACCAATCGGCAAATTACGCAAAATGCTGAACTCGCCGAGAAAATCACTATTGTTCCACAATGAATGCCTTGCAAAAAATAGTAAATTTCAATGCAAGCCGTTCTGAAACCAATCGGCAAATTACACAAAATGCTTAACTCGCCAAGAAAATCAGTTTTTCCCACAATGAATGCCTGGCAAAAAATAGTTCATTTTGATGCAAGCCGTTCTGAAACCAATCGGCAAATTACTCAAAATGCTAAACTCGCCGAGATAATCACTTTTTTCCAACAATGAATGGCTGGCAAAAAATAGTAAATTTCAGTGCAAGACGTTCTGAAACTAATCGGCAAATTACTCAAAATGCTTAACTCGCCGAGAAAATCACTTTTGTTCCACAATGAATGTCTGGCAAAAATTAGTTCATTTTGATGCAAGCCGTTCTGAAACCAATCGGCAAATTACTCAAAATGCTTAACTTGCCGAGAAAATCACTTTTGTTCCACAATGAATGCCTGGCAAAAAATAGTTAATTGTGATGCAAGCCGTTCTGAAACCAATCGGCAAATTACTCAAAATGCTTAACTTGCCGAGAAAATCACTTTTGTTCCACAATGAATGCCTGGCAAAAAATAGTAAATTTTAATGCAAGCCGTTCTGAAACCAATCGGCAAATTACGCAAAATGCTGAACTCGCCGAGAAAATCACTATTGTTCCACAATGAATGCCTTGCAAAAAATAGTAAATTTCAATGCAAGCCGTTCTGAAACCAATCGGCAAATTACACAAAATGCTTAACTCGCCAAGAAAATCAGTTTTTCCCACAATGAATGCCTGGCAAAAAATAGTTCATTTTGATGCAAGCCGTTCTGAAACCAATCGGCAAATTACTCAAAATGCTAAACTCGCCGAGATAATCACTTTTTTCCAACAATGAATGGCTGGCAAAAAATAGTAAATTTCAGTGCAAGACGTTCTGAAACTAATGGGCAAATTACTCAAAATGCTTAACTCGCCGAGAAAATCACTTTTGTTCCACAATGAATGTCTGGCAAAAATTAGTTCATTTTGATGCAAGCCGTTCTGAAACCAATCGGCAAATTACTCAAAATGCTTAACTCGCCGAGAATATCACTTTCTTTCCACAATGAATGCCTGGCAAAAAATAGTAAATGTCAATGCAAGCCGTTCTGAAACCAATCGGCAAATTGCACAAAATGCTTAACTCGCCGAGAAAATCACTTTCATTCCACAATGAATGTCTGGCAAAAAATAGTAAATTTTAATGCAAGCCGTTCTGAAACCAATCGGCAAATTACTCAAAATGATTAACTCGCCAAGAAAATCAGTTTTTCCCACAATGAATGCCTGGCAAAAAATAGTTCATTTTGATGCAAGCCGTTCTGAAACCAATCGGCAAATGACTCAAAATGTTAAACTCGCCGAGATAATCACTTTTAACAACAATGAATGGCTGGCAAAAAATAGTTAATTGTGATGCAAGCCGTTCTGAAACCAATCGGCAAATTACTCAAAATGCTTAACTCGCCGAGAAAATCACTTTATTTCCACAATGAATGCCTGGCAAAAAATAGTAAATTTTAATGCAAGCCGTTCTGAAGCCAATCGGCAAATTACACAAAATGCTTAACTCGCCGAGAAAATCACTTTCTTTCCACAATGAATGTCTGGCAAAAAAGAGTAAATTTCAATGCAAGCCGTTCTGAAACCAATCGGCAAATTACTCAAAATGCTTAACGCGTTGAGAAAATCACTTTTTCCCCACAATGAATGAATGGCAAAAAATAGTTAATTTTTATGCAAGACGTTCTGAAACCAATCGGCAAATTACTCAAAATGCTTAACTCGCCAAGAAAATCAATTTTCCCACAACGAATGCCTGGCAAAAAATAGTTCATTTTGATGCAAGCCGTTCTGAAACCAATCGGCAAATTACTCAAAATGCTTAACTTGCCGAGAAAATCACTTTTGTTCCACAATGAATGCCTGGCAAAAAATAGTTAATTGTGATGCAAGCCGTTCTGAAACCAATCGGCAAATTACTCAAAATGCTTAACTTGCCGAGAAAATCACTTTTGTTCCACAATGAATGCCTGGCAAAAAATAGTAAATTTTAATGCAAGCCGTTCTGAAACCAATCGGCAAATTACGCAAAATGCTTAACTCGCCGAGAAAATCACTATTGTTCTACAATGAATGCCTTGCAAAAAATAGTAAATTTCAATGCAAGCCGTTCTGAAACCAATCGGCAAATTACACAAAATGCTTAACTCGCCAAGAAAATCAGTTTTTCCCACAATGAATGCCTGGCAAAAAATAGTTCATTTTGATGCAAGCCGTTCTGAAACCAATCGGCAAATGACTCAAAATGTTAAACTCGCCGAGATAATCACTTTTAACAACAATGAATGGCTGGCAAAAAATAGTTAATTGTGATGCAAGCCGTTCTGAAACCAATCGGCAAATTACTCAAAATGCTTAACTCGCCGAGAAAATCACTTTATTTCCACAATGAATGCCTGGCAAAAAATAGTAAATTTTAATGCAAGCCGTTCTGAAGCCAATCGGCAAATTACACAAAATGCTTAACTCGCCGAGAAAATCACTTTCTTTCCACAATGAATGTCTGGCAAAAAAGAGTAAATTTCAATGCAAGCCGTTCTGAAACCAATCGGCAAATTACTCAAAATGCTTAACGCGTTGAGAAAATCACTTTTTCCCCACAATGAATGAATGGCAAAAAATAGTTAATTTTTATGCAAGACGCTCTGAAACCAATCGGCAAATTACTCAAAATGCTTAACTCGCCAAGAAAATCAATTTTCCCACAACGAATGCCTGGCAAAAAATAGTTCATTTTGATGCAAGCCGTTCTGAAACCAATCGGCAAATTACTCAAAATGCTTAACTTGCCGAGAAAATCACTTTTGTTCCACAATGAATGCCTGGCAAAAAATAGTTAATTGTGATGCAAGCCGTTCTGAAACCAATCGGCAAATTACTCAAAATGCTTAACTTGCCGAGAAAATCACTTTTGTTCCACAATGAATGCCTGGCAAAAAATAGTAAATTTTAATGCAAGCCGTTCTGAAACCAATCGGCAAATTACGCAAAATGCTTAACTCGCCGAGAAAATCACTATTGTTCCACAATGAATGCCTTGCAAAAAATAGTAAATTTCAATGCAAGCCGTTCTGAAACCAATCGGCAAATTACACAAAATGCTTAACTCGCCAAGAAAATCAGTTTTTCCCACAATGAATGCCTGGCAAAAAATAGTTCATTTTGATGCAAGCCGTTCTGAAACCAATCGGCAAATTACTCAAAATGCTAAACTCGCCGAGATAATCACTTTTTTCCAACAATGAATGGCTGGCAAAAAATAGTAAATTTCAGTGCAAGACGTTCTGAAACTAATGGGCAAATTACTCAAAATGCTTAACTCGCCGAGAAAATCACTTTTGTTCCACAATGAATGTCTGGCAAAAATTAGTTCATTTTGATGCAAGCCGTTCTGAAACCAATCGGCAAATTACTCAAAATGCTTAACTCGCCGAGAAAATCACTTTCTTTCCACAATGAATGCCTGGCAAAAAATAGTAAATTTCAATGCAAGCCGTTCTGAAACCAATCGGCAAATTGCACAAAATGCTTAACTCGCCGAGAAAATCACTTTCATTCCACAATGAATGTCTGGCAAAAAATAGTAAATTTTAATGCAAGCCGTTGTGAAACCAATCGGCAAATTACTCAAAATGCATAACTCGCCAAGAAAATCAGTTTTTCCCACACTGAATGTCTGGCAAAATATAGTTAATTTTGATGCAAGCCGTTCTGAAACCAATCGGCAAATTGCACAAAATGCTTAACTCGCCGAGAAAATCACTTTCATTCCACAATGAATGGCTGGCAAAAAATAGTTAATTGTGATGCAAGCCGTTCTGAAACCAATCGGCAAATTACACAAAATGCTTAACTCGCCGAGAAAATCACTTTCATTCCACAATGAATGTCTGGCAAAAAATAGTAAATTTTAATGCAAGCCGTTCTGAAACCAATCGGCAAATTACTCAAAATGCTTAACTCGCCAAGAAAATCAGTTTTTCCCACAATGAATGCCTGGCAAAAAATAGTTCATTTTGATGCAAGCCGTTCTGAGACCAATCGGCAAATGACTCAAAATGCTAAACTCGCCGAGATAATCACTTTTTACCAACAATGAATGGCTGGCAAAAAATAGTTAATTGTGATGCAAGCCGTTCTGAAACAAATCGGCAAATTACTCAAAATGCTTAACTAGCCGAGAAAATCACTTTCTTTCCACAATGAATGCCTGGCAAAAAATAGTAAATTTCAAGGCAAGCCGTTCTGAAGCCAATCGGCAAATTACACAAAATGCTTAACTCGCCGAGAAAATAACTTTCTTTCCACAATGAATGTCTGGCAAAAAATAGTTCATTTTGATGCAAGCCGTTCTGAAACCAATCGGCAAATTACTCAAAATGCTTAACTCGCCGAGAAAATCACTGTTGTTCCACAATGAATGCCTGGCAAAAAATAGTAAATTTCAATGCAAGCCGTTCTGAAGCCAATCGGCAAATTACACAAAATGCTTAACTCGCCGAGAAAATCACTTTTTCCCCACAATGAATGGTTGGCAAAAAATGGTAAATTGCAGTGCAAGACGTTCTGAAACT
The DNA here is from genome assembly GCF_047496885.1 of Scyliorhinus torazame. Classification (NCBI taxonomy): domain Eukaryota; kingdom Metazoa; phylum Chordata; class Chondrichthyes; order Carcharhiniformes; family Scyliorhinidae; genus Scyliorhinus; species Scyliorhinus torazame. The sequence continues at coordinate 93,216,337 of NC_092719.1, forward strand.
AATGGGCAAATAACTCAAAATGCTTGAAACGCCGAGAAAATCACTTTTTTCCCACAATGAATGCCTGGCAATAAATAGTTAATTTTGATGGAAGACGTTCTGAAACCAATCGGCAATTACTCAAAATGCTTAACTTGCCGAGAAAATCACTTTTGTTCCATTCCAATGAATGCCTGGCAAAAAATAGTTAATTGTGATGCAAGCCGTTCTGAAACCAATCGGCAAATTATTCAAAATGCTAAACTCGCCGAGATAATGACTTTTTTCCAACAATGAATGGCTGGCAAAAAATAGTAAATTTCAGTGCAAGACGTTCTGCAACGAATGGGCAAATTACTCAAAATGCTTAACTCGCCGAGAAAATCACTTTTGTTCCACAATGAATGTCTGGCAAAAATTAGTTCATTTTGATGCAAGCCGTTCTGAAACCAATCGGCAAATTACTCAAAATGCATAACTCGCCGAGAAAATCACTTTCTTTCCACCATGAATGCCTGGCAAAAAATAGTAAATATTAATAAAGCCGTTCTGAAACCAATCGGCAAATTACTCGAAATGCTTAACTCGCCGAGAAAATCTCTATTGTTCCACAATGAATGCCTGGCAAAAAATAGTAAATTTCAATGCAAGCCGTTCTGAAACCAATCGGCAAATTACACAAAATGCTTAACTCGCCGAGAAAATCACTTTCATTCCACAATGAATGTCTGGCAAAAAATAGTAAATTTTAATGCAAGCCGTTCTGAAACCAATCGGCAAATTACTCAAAATGCTTAACTCGCCGAGAAAATCACTATTGTTCCACAATGAATGCCTGGCAAAAAATAGTAAATTTCAATGCAAGCCGTTCTGAAACCAATCGGCAAATTACACAAAATGCTTAACTCGCCGAGAAAATCACTTTCATTCCACAATGAATATCTGGCAAAAAGTAGTAAATTTTAATGCAAGCCGTTCTGAAACCAATCGGCAAATTACTCAAAATGCTTAACTCGCCAAAAAAATCAGTTTTTCACACAATGAATGCCTGGCAAAAAATAGTTCATTTTGATGCAAGCCGTTCTGAAACCAATCGGCAAATGACTCAAAATACTAAACTCGCCGAGATAATCACTTTTTACCAACAATGAATGGCTTGCAAAAAATAGTTCATTGTGATGCAAGCCGTTCTGAAACCAATCGGCAAATTACTCAAAATGCTTAACTCGCCGAGAAAATCACTTTCTTTCCACAATGAATGCCTGGCAAAAAATAGTAAATTGCAGTGCAAGACGTTCTGAAACTAATGTGCAAATAACTCAAAATGCTTGAAACGCCGAGAAAATCACTTTTTTCCCACAATGAATGCTTGGCAATAAATAGTTAATTTTGATGGAAGACGTTCTGAAACCAATCGGCAAATTACTCAAAATGCTTAACTTGCCGAGAAAATCACTTTTGTTCCTCAATGAATGCCTGGCAAAAAATAGTTATTTGTGATGCAAGCCGTTCTGAAACCAATCGGCAAATTACTCAAAATGCTTAACTCGCCGAGAAAGTCACTTTTGTTCCACAATGAATGTCTGGCAAAAATTAGTTCATTTTGATGCAAGCCGTTCTGAAACCAATCGGCAAATTACTCAAAATGCATAACTCGCCGAGAAAATCACTTTCTTTCCACCATGAATGCCTGGCAAAAAATAGTAAATATTAATAAAGCCGTTCTGAAACCAATCGGCAAATTACTCGAAATGCTTAACTGGCCGAGAAAATCTCTATTGTTCCACAATGAATGCCTGGCAAAAAATAGTAAATTTCAATGCAAGCCGTTCTGAAACCAATCGGCAAATTACACAAAATGCTTAACTCGCCGAGAAAATCACTTTCATTCCACAATGAATGTCTGGCAAAAAATAGTAAATTTTAATGCAAGCCGTTCTGAAACCAATCGGCAAATTACTCAAAATGCTTAACTCGCCAAAAAAATCAGTTTTTCACACAATGAATGCCTGGCAAAAAATAGTTCATTTTGATGCAAGCCGTTCTGAAACCAATCGGCAAATGACTCAAAATGCTAAACTCGCCGAGATAATCACTTTTTACCAACAATGAATGACTGGCAAAAAATAGTTAATTGTGATGCAAGCCGTTCTGAAACCAATCGGCAAATTACTCAAAATGCTTAACTCGCCGAGAAAATCACTTTCTTTCCACAATGAATGCCTGGCAAAAAATAGTAAATTGCAGAGCAAGACGTTCTGAAACAAATGGGCAAATAACCCAAAATGCTTGACGCGCCGAGAAAATCACCTTTTTCCCACAATGAATGCCTGGCAATAAATAGCTAATTTTGATGCAAGACGTTCTGAAACCAATCGGCAAATTACTCAAAATGCTTAACTTGCCGAGAAAATCACTTTTGTTCCACAATGAATGCCTGGCAAAATATAGTTAATTGTGATGCAAGCCGTTCTGAAACCAATCGGCAAATTACTCAAAATGCTCAACTCGACGAGAAAATCACTTTTTTCCCCACAATGAATGTCTGGCAAAAAATAGTAAATTTCAACGCAAGCCGTTCTGAAACCAATCGGCAAATTACTCAAAATGCTTAACTCGTCGAGAAAATCACTTTTTCCCCACAATGAAAGTCTGGCTAAAAATAGTAAATTTAAATGCAAGCCGTTCTGAAACCAATCGGCAAATTACTCAAAATGCTTAACTCGCCGAGAAAATCACTTTTGTTCCACAATGAATGTCTGGCAAAAATTAGTTCATTTTGATGCAAGCCGTTCTGAAACCAATCGGCAAATTACTCAAAATTCTTAATTCGCCGAGAAAATCACTTTTGTTCCACAATGAATGTCTGGCAATAAATAGTTCATTTTGATGCAAGCCGTTCTGAAACCAATCGGCAAATTACTCTAAATGCTTAACTCGCCGAGAAAATCACTTTTTTCCCACAATGAATGTCTGGCAATAAATAGTTAATTTTGATGCAAGACGTTCTGAAACCAATCGGCAAATTACTCAAAATGCTTAACTTGCCGAGAAAATCACTTTTGTTCCACAATGAATGCCTGGCAAAAAATAGTTAATTGTGATGCAAGCCGTTCTGAAACCAATCGGCAAATTACTCAAAATGATCAACTCGACGAGAAAATCACTTTTTTCCCACAATGAATGTCTGGCAAAAAATAGTAAATTTCAACGCAAGCCGTTCTGAAACCTATCGGCAAATTACTCAAAATGCTTAACTCGTCGAGAAAATCACTTTTTCCCCACAATGAAAGTCTGGCTAAAAATAGTAAATTTAAATGCAAGCCGTTCAGAAACCAATCGGCAAATTACTCAAAATGCTTAACTCGCCGAGAAAATCACTTTTGTTCCACAATGAATGTCTGGCAATAAATAGTTCATTTTGATGCAAGCCGTTCTGAAACCAATCGGCAAATTACTCTAAATGCTTAACTCGCCGAGAAAATCACCTTTGTTCCACAATGAATGCCTGGCAAAAAATAGTTAATTGTGATGCAAGCCGTTCTGAAACCAATCGGCAAATTACTCAAAATGCTTAACTCGCCGAGAAAATCACTTTCTTTCCACAATGAATGCCTGGCAAAAAATAGTAAATTTTAATGCAAGCCGTTCTGAAACCAATCGGCAAATTACTCAAAATGCTTAACTCGCCGAGAAAATCACTATTGTTCCACAATGAATGCCTGGCAAAAAATAGTAAATTTCAATGCAAGCCGTTCTGAAACCAATCGGCAAATTACACAAAATGCTTAACTCGCCGAGAAAATCACTTTCATTCCACAATGAATATCTGGCAAAAAGTAGTAAATTTTAATGCAAGCCGTTCTGAAACCAATCGGCAAATTACTCAAAATGCTTAACTCGCCAAGAAAATCAGTTTTTCCCACAATGAATGCCTGGCAAAAAATAGTAAATTTCAATGCAAGCCGTTCTGAAACCAATCGGCAAATTACACAAAATGCTTAACTCGCCGAGAAAATCACTTTCATTCCACAATGAATATCTGGCAAAAAGTAGTAAATTTTAATGCAAGCCGTTCTGAAACCAATCGGCAAATTACTCAAAATGCTTAACTCGCCAAAAAAATCAGTTTTTCACACAATGAATGCCTGGCAAAAAATAGTTCATTTTGATGCAAGCCGTTCTGAAACCAATCGGCAAATGACTCAAAATGCTAAACTCGCCGAGATAATCACTTTTTACCAACAATGAATGGCTTGCAAAAAATAGTTCATTGTGATGCAAGCCGTTCTGAAACCAATCGGCAAATTACTCAAAATGCTTAACTCGCCGAGAAAATCACTTTCTTTCCACAATGAATGCCTGGCAAAAAATAGTAAATTGCAGTGCAAGACGTTCTGAAACTAATGTGCAAATAACTCAAAATGCTTGAAACGCCGAGAAAATCACTTTTTTCCCACAATGAATGCTTGGCAATAAATAGTTAATTTTGATGGAAGACGTTCTGAAACCAATCGGCAAATTACTCAAAATGCTTAACTTGCCGAGAAAATCACTTTTGTTCCTCAATGAATGCCTGGCAAAAAATAGTTATTTGTGATGCAAGCCGTTCTGAAACCAATCGGCAAATTACTCAAAATGCTTAACTCGCCGAGAAAGTCACTTTTGTTCCACAATGAATGTCTGGCAAAAATTAGTTCATTTTGATGCAAGCCGTTCTGAAACCAATCGGCAAATTACTCAAAATGCATAACTCGCCGAGAAAATCACTTTCTTTCCACCATGAATGCCTGGCAAAAAATAGTAAATATTAATAAAGCCGTTCTGAAACCAATCGGCAAATTACTCGAAATGCTTAACTGGCCGAGAAAATCTCTATTGTTCCACAATGAATGCCTGGCAAAAAATAGTAAATTTCAATGCAAGCCGTTCTGAAACCAATCGGCAAATTACACAAAATGCTTAACTCGCCGAGAAAATCACTTTCATTCCACAATGAATGTCTGGCAAAAAATAGTAAATTTTAATGCAAGCCGTTCTGAAACCAATCGGCAAATTACTCAAAATGCTTAACTCGCCAAAAAAATCAGTTTTTCACACAATGAATGCCTGGCAAAAAATAGTTCATTTTGATGCAAGCCGTTCTGAAACCAATCGGCAAATGACTCAAAATGCTAAACTCGCCGAGATAATCACTTTTTACCAACAATGAATGACTGGCAAAAAATAGTTAATTGTGATGCAAGCCGTTCTGAAACCAATCGGCAAATTACTCAAAATGCTTAACTCGCCGAGAAAATCACTTTCTTTCCACAATGAATGCCTGGCAAAAAATAGTAAATTGCAGAGCAAGACGTTCTGAAACAAATGGGCAAATAACCCAAAATGCTTGACGCGCCGAGAAAATCACCTTTTTCCCACAATGAATGCCTGGCAATAAATAGCTAATTTTGATGCAAGACGTTCTGAAACCAATCGGCAAATTACTCAAAATGCTTAACTTGCCGAGAAAATCACTTTTGTTCCACAATGAATGCCTGGCAAAATATAGTTAATTGTGATGCAAGCCGTTCTGAAACCAATCGGCAAATTACTCAAAATGCTCAACTCGACGAGAAAATCACTTTTTTCCCCACAATGAATGTCTGGCAAAAAATAGTAAATTTCAACGCAAGCCGTTCTGAAACCAATCGGCAAATTACTCAAAATGCTTAACTCGTCGAGAAAATCACTTTTTCCCCACAATGAAAGTCTGGCTAAAAATAGTAAATTTAAATGCAAGCCGTTCTGAAACCAATCGGCAAATTACTCAAAATGCTTAACTCGCCGAGAAAATCACTTTTGTTCCACAATGAATGTCTGGCAAAAATTAGTTCATTTTGATGCAAGCCGTTCTGAAACCAATCGGCAAATTACTCAAAATTCTTAATTCGCCGAGAAAATCACTTTTGTTCCACAATGAATGTCTGGCAATAAATAGTTCATTTTGATGCAAGCCGTTCTGAAACCAATCGGCAAATTACTCTAAATGCTTAACTCGCCGAGAAAATCACTTTTTTCCCACAATGAATGTCTGGCAATAAATAGTTAATTTTGATGCAAGACGTTCTGAAACCAATCGGCAAATTACTCAAAATGCTTAACTTGCCGAGAAAATCACTTTTGTTCCACAATGAATGCCTGGCAAAAAATAGTTAATTGTGATGCAAGCCGTTCTGAAACCAATCGGCAAATTACTCAAAATGATCAACTCGACGAGAAAATCACTTTTTTCCCACAATGAATGTCTGGCAAAAAATAGTAAATTTCAACGCAAGCCGTTCTGAAACCTATCGGCAAATTACTCAAAATGCTTAACTCGTCGAGAAAATCACTTTTTCCCCACAATGAAAGTCTGGCTAAAAATAGTAAATTTAAATGCAAGCCGTTCAGAAACCAATCGGCAAATTACTCAAAATGCTTAACTCGCCGAGAAAATCACTTTTGTTCCACAATGAATGTCTGGCAATAAATAGTTCATTTTGATGCAAGCCGTTCTGAAACCAATCGGCAAATTACTCTAAATGCTTAACTCGCCGAGAAAATCACCTTTGTTCCACAATGAATGCCTGGCAAAAAATAGTTAATTGTGATGCAAGCCGTTCTGAAACCAATCGGCAAATTACTCAAAATGCTTAACTCGCCGAGAAAATCACTTTCTTTCCACAATGAATGCCTGGCAAAAAATAGTAAATTTTAATGCAAGCCGTTCTGAAACCAATCGGCAAATTACTCAAAATGCTTAACTCGCCGAGAAAATCACTATTGTTCCACAATGAATGCCTGGCAAAAAATAGTAAATTTCAATGCAAGCCGTTCTGAAACCAATCGGCAAATTACACAAAATGCTTAACTCGCCGAGAAAATCACTTTCATTCCACAATGAATATCTGGCAAAAAGTAGTAAATTTTAATGCAAGCCGTTCTGAAACCAATCGGCAAATTACTCAAAATGCTTAACTCGCCAAGAAAATCAGTTTTTCCCACAATGAATGCCTGGCAAAAAATAGTTCATTTTGATGCAAGCCGTTCTGAAACCAATCGGCAAATTACTCAAAATGCTAAACTCGCCGAGATAATCACTTTTTTCCAACAATGAATGGCTGGCAAAAAAAATAGTAAATTGCAGTGCAAGACGTTCTGAAACTAATGGGCAAATAACTCAAAATGCTTGACGCGCCGAGAAAATCACTTTTTTCCCCACAATGAATGCCTGGCAATAAATAGTTAATTTTGATGCAAGACGTTCTGAAACCAATCGGCAAATTACTCAAAATGCTTAACTTGCCGAGAAAATCACTTTTGTTCCACAATGAATGCCTGGCAAAAAATAGTAAATTTCAATGCAAGCCGTTCTGAAACAAATCGGCAAATTACACAAAATGCTTAACTCGCCGAGAAAATCACTTTCATTCCACAATGAATGTCTGGCAAAAAATAGTAAATTTTAATGCAAGCCGTTCTGAAACCAATCGGCAAATTACTCAAAATGCTTAACTTGCCAAGAAAATCAGTTTTCCCCACAATGAATGCCTGGCAAAAAATAGTTCATTTTGATGCAAGCCGTTCTGAAACCAATCGGCAAATTACTCAAAATGCTAAACTCGCCGAGATAATTACTTTTTTCCAACAATAAATGGCTGGCAAAAAATAGTAAATTTCAGTGCAAGACGTTCTGAAACTAATGGGCAAATTACTCAAAATGCTTAACTCGCCGAGAAAATCACTTTTGTTCCACAATGAATGTCTGCCAAAAATTAGTTCATTTTGATGCTAGCCGTTCTGAAACCAATCGGCAAATTACTCAAAATGCTAAACTCGCCGAGATAATCACTTTTTTCCAACAATGAATGGCTGGCAAAAAAAATAGTAAATTTCAGTGCAAGACGTTCTGAAACTAATGGGCAAATTACTCAAAATGCTTAACTCGCCGAGAAAATCACTTTCTTTCCACAATGAATGCCTGGCAAAAAATAGTAAATTTCAAGGCAAGCCGTTCTGAAGCCAATCGGCAAATTACACAAAATGTTTAACTCGCCGAGAAAATAACTTTCTTTCCACAATGAATATCTGGCAAAAAATAGTTCATTTTGATGCAAGCCGTTCTGAAACCAATCGGCAAATTACTCAAAATCCTTAACTCGCCGAGAAAATCACTGTTGTTCCGCAATGAATGCCTGGCAAAAAATAGTAAATTTCAATGCAAGCCGTTCTGAAGCCAATCGGCAAATTACACAAAATGCTTAACTCGCCGAGAAAATCACTTTTTCCCCACAATGAATGGTTGGCAAAAAATAGTAAATTGCAGTGCAAGACGTTCTGAAATTAATGGGCAAATATCTCAAAATGCTTGACGCGCCGAGAAAATCGCTTTTTTCCCCACAATGAATGCCTGGCAAAAAATAGTAAATTTCAATGCAAGCCGTTCTGAAGCCAATCGGCAAATTACACAAAATGCTTAAATCGCCGAGAAAATCACTTTTTCCCCACAATGAATGGTTGGCAAAAAATAGTAAATTGCAGTGCAAGACGTTCTGAAACAAATGGGCAAATAACCCAAAATGCTTGACGCGCCGAGAAAATCACCTTTTTCCCACAATGAATGCCTGGCAATAAATAGTTAATTTTGATGCAAGACGTTCTGAAACCAATCGGCAAATTACTCAAAATGCTTAACTTGCCGAGAAAATCACTTTTGTTCCACAATGAATGCCTGGCAAAAAATAGTTAATTGTGATGCAAGCCGTTCTGAAACCAATCGGCAAATTACTCAAAATGCTCAACTCGACGAGAAAATCACTTTTTTCCCACAATGAATGTCTGGCAAAAAATAGTAAATTTCAACGCAAGCCGTTCTGAAACCAATCGGCAAATTACTCAAAATGCTTAACTCGTCGAGAAAATCACTTTTTCCCCACAATGAAAGTCTGGCTAAAAATAGTAAATTTAAATGCAAGCCGTTCTGAAACCAATCGGCAAATTACTCAAAATGCTTAACTCGCCGAGAAAATCACTTTTGTTCCACAATGAATGTCTGGCAAAAATTAGTTCATTTTGATGCAAGCCGTTCTGAAACCAATCGGCAAATTACTCAAAATTCTTAATTCGCCGAGAAAATCACTTTTGTTCCACAATGAATGTCTGGCAATAAATAGTTCATTTTGATGCAAGCCGTTCTGAAACCAATCGGCAAATTACTCTAAATGCTTAACTCGCCGAGAAAATCACTTTTTTCCCACAATGAATGTCTGGCAATAAATAGTTAATTTTGATGCAGGACGTTCTGAAACCAATCGGCAAATTACTCAAAATGCTTAACTTGCCGAGAAAATCACCTTTGTTCCACAATGAATGCCTGGCAAAAAATAGTTAATTGTGATGCAAGCCGTTCTGAAACCAATCGGCAAATTACTCTAAATGCTTAACTCGCCGAGAAAATCACTTTTTTCCCACAATGAATGTCTGGCAATAAATAGTTAATTTTGATGCAGGACGTTCTGAAACCAATCGGCAAATTACTCAAAATGCTTAACTCGCCGAGAAAATCACTTTTTTCCCACAATGAATGTCTGGCAATAAATAGTTAATTTTGATGCAGGACGTTCTGAAACCAATCGGCAAATTACTCAAAATGCTTAACTTGCCGAGAAAATCACCTTTGTTCCACAATGAATGCCTGGCAAAAAATAGTTAATTGTGATGCAAGCCGTTCTGAAACCAATCGGCAAATTACTCAAAATGCTTAACTCGCCGAGAAAATCACTTTCTTTCCACAATGAATGCCTGGCAAAAAATAGTAAATTTTAATGCAAGCCGTTCTGAAACCAATCGGCAAATTACTCAAAATGCTTAACTCGCCGAGAAAATCACTATTGTTCCACAATGAATGCCTGGCAAAAAATAGTAAATTTCAATGCAAGCCGTTCTGAAACCAATCGGCAAATTACACAAAATGCTTAACTCGCCGAGAAAATCACTTTCATTCCACAATGAATATCTGGCAAAAAGTAGTAAATTTTAATGCAAGCCGTTCTGAAACCAATCGGCAAATTACTCAAAATGCTTAACTCGCCAAGAAAATCAGTTTTTCCCACAATGAATGCCTGGCAAAAAATAGTTCATTTTGATGCAAGCCGTTCTGAAACCAATCGGCAAATTACTCAAAATGCTAAACTCGCCGAGATAATCACTTTTTTCCAACAATGAATGGCTGGCAAAAAAAATAGTAAATTTCAGTGCAAGACGTTCTGAAACTAATGGGCAAATTACTCAAAATGCTTAACTCGCCGAGAAAATCACTTTCTTTCCACAATGAATGCCTGGCAAAAAATAGTAAATTTCAAGGCAAGCCGTTCTGAAGCCAATCGGCAAATTACACAAAATGCTTAACTCGCCGAGAAAATAACTTTCTTTCCACAATGAATGCCTGGCAAACAATAGTAAATTTCAATGCAAGCCGTTCTGAAACCAATCGGCAAATTACTCAAAATGCTTAACTCGCCGAGAAAATCACTGTTGTTCCACAATCAATGCCTGGCAAAAAATAGTAAATTTTGATGCAAGCCGTTCTGAAGCCAATCGGCAAATTACACAAAATGCTTAACTCGCCGAGAAAATCACTTTCTTTCCACAATGAATGCCTGGCAAAAAATTGTTAATTGTGATGCAAGCCGTTCTGAAACCAATCGGCAAATTACTCAAAATGCTTAACTCGCCGAGAAAATCACTTTCTTTCCACAATGAATGCCTGGCAAAAAATAGTAAATTTTAATGCAAGCCGTTCTGAAACCAATCGGCAAATTACTCAAAATGCTTAACTCGCCGAGAAAATCACTATTGTTCCACAATGAATGCCTGGCAAAAAATAGTAAATTTCAATGCAAGCCGTTCTGAAACCAATCGGCAAATTACACAAAATGCTTAACTCGCCGAGAAAATCACTTTCATTCCACAATGAATATCTGGCAAAAAGTAGTAAATTTTAATGCAAGCCGTTCTGAAACCAATCGGCAAATTACTCAAAATGCTTAACTCGCCAAGAAAATCAGTTTTACCCACAATGAATGCCTGGCAAAAAATAGTTCATTTTGATGCAAGCCGTTCTGAAACCAATCGGCAAATTACTCAAAATGCTAAACTCGCCGAGATAATCACTTTTTTCCAACAATGAATGGCTGGCAAAAAAAATAGTAAATTTCAGTGCAAGACGTTCTGAAACTAATGGGCAAATTACTCAAAATGCTTAACTCGCCGAGAAAATCACTTTCTTTCCACAATGAATGCCTGGCAAAAAATAGTAAATTTCAAGGCAAGCCGTTCTGAAGCCAATCGGCAAATTACACAAAATGCTTAACTCGCCGCGAAAATAACTTTCTTTCCACAATGAATGCCTGGCAAAAAATAGTAAATTTCAATGCAAGCCGTTCTGAAACCAATCGGCAAATTACTCAAAATGCTTAACTCGCCGAGAAAATCACTGTTGTTCCACAATCAATGCCTGGCAAAAAATAGTAAATTTTGATGCAAGCCGTTCTGAAGCCAATCGGCAAATTACACAAAATGCTTAACTCGCCGAGAAAATCACTTTCTTTCCACAATGAATGCCTGGCAAAAAATAGTAAATTTCAATGCAAGCCGTTCTGAAGCCAATCGGCAAATTACACAAAATGCTTAACTCGCCGAGAAAATCACTTTTTCCCCACAATGAATGGTTGGCAAAAAATAGTAAATTGCAGTGCAAGACGTTCTGAAACAAATGGGCAAATAACCCAAAATGCTTGACGCGCCGAGAAAATCACTTTTTTCCCACAATGAATGCCTGGCAATAAATAATTAATTTTGATGCAAGACGTTCTGAAACCAATCGGCAAATTACTCAAAATGCTTAACTTGCCGAGAAAATCACTTTTGTTCCACAATGAATGCCTGGCAAAAAATAGTTAATTGTGATGCAAGCCGTTCTGAAACCAATCGGCAAATTACTCAAAATGCTCAACTCGACGAGAAAATCACTTTTTTCCCACAATGAATGTCTGGCAAAAAATAGTAAATTTCAACGCAAGCCGTTCTGAAACCAATCGGCAAATTACTCAAAATGCTTAACTCGTCGAGAAAATCACTTTTTCCCCACAATGAAAGTCTGGCTAAAAATAGTAAATTTAAATGCAAGCCGTTCAGAAACCAATCGGCAAATTACTCAAAATGCTTAACTCGCCGAGAAAATCACTTTTGTTCCACAATGAATGTCTGGCAATAAATAGTTCATTTTGATGCAAGCCGTTCTGAAACCAATCGGCAAATTACTCTTAATGCTTAACTCGCCGAGAAAATCACTTTTTTCCCACAATGAATGTCTGGCAATAAATAGTTAATTTTGATGCAGGACGTTCTGAAACCAATCGGCAAATTACTCAAAATGCTTAACTTGCCGAGAAAATCACCTTTGTTCCACAATGAATGCCTGGCAAAAAATAGTTAATTGTGATGCAAGCCGTTCTGAAACCAATCGGCAAATTACTCAAAATGCTTAACTCGCCGAGAAAATCACTTTCTTTCCACAATGAATGCCTGGCAAAAAATAGTAAATTTTAATGCAAGCCGTTCTGAAACCAATCGGCAAATTACTCAAAATGCTTAACTCGCCGAGAAAATCACTATTGTTCCACAATGAATGCCTGGCAAAAAATAGTAAATTTCAATGCAAGCCGTTCTGAAACCAATCGGCAAATTACACAAAATGCTTAACTCGCCGAGAAAATCACTTTCATTCCACAATGAATATCTGGCAAAAAGTAGTAAATTTTAATGCAAGCCGTTCTGAAACCAATCGGCAAATTACTCAAAATGCTTAACTCGCCAAGAAAATCAGTTTTTCCCACAATGAATGCCTGGCAAAAAATAGTTCATTTTGATGCAAGCCGTTCTGAAACCAATCGGCAAATTACTCAAAATGCTAAACTCGCCGAGATAATCACTTTTTTCCAACAATGAATGGCTGGCAAAAAAAATAGTAAATTGCAGTGCAAGACGTTCTGAAACTACTGGGCAAATAACTCAAAATGCTTGACGCGCCGAGAAAATCACTTTTTTCCCCACAATGAATGCCTGGCAATAAATAGTTAATTTTGATGCAAGACGTTCTGAAACCAATCGGCAAATTACTCAAAATGCTTAACTTGCCGAGAAAATCACTTTTGTTCCACAATGAATGCCTGGCAAAAAATAGTAAATTTCAATGCAAGCCGTTCTGAAACAAATCGGCAAATTACACAAAATGCTTAACTCGCCGAGAAAATCACTTTCATTCCACAATGAATGTCTGGCAAAAAATAGTAAATTTTAATGCAAGCCGTTCTGAAGCCAATCGGCAAATTACACAAAATGCTTAACTCGCCGAGAAAATCACTTTTTCCCCACAATGAATGGTTGGCAAAAAATAGTAAATTGCAGTGCAAGACGTTCTGAAACAAATGGGCAAATAACCCAAAATGCTTGACGCGCCGAGAAAATCACCTTTTTCCCACAATGAATGCCTGGCAATAAATAGTTAATTTTGATGCAAGACGTTCTGAAACCAATCGGCAAATTACTCAAAATGCTTAACTTGCCGAGAAAATCACTTTTTTCCCACAATGAATGTCTGGCAAAAAATAGTAAATTTCAACGCAAGCCGTTCTGAAACCAATCGGCAAATTACTCAAAATGCTTAACTCGTCGAGAAAATCACTTTTTCCCCACAATGAAAGTCTGGCTAAAAATAGTAAATTTAAATGCAAGCCGTTCTGAAACCAATCGGCAAATTACTCAAAATGCTTAACTCGCCGAGAAAATCACTTTTGTTCCACAATGAATGTCTGGCAAAAATTAGTTCATTTTGATGCAAGCCGTTCTGAAACCAATCGGCAAATTACTCAAAATTCTTAATTCGCCGAGAAAATCACTTTTGTTCCACAATGAATGTCTGGCAATAAATAGTTCATTTTGATGCAAGCCGTTCTGAAACCAATCGGCAAATTACTCTAAATGCTTAACTCGCCGAGAAAATCACTTTTTTCCCACAATGAATGTCTGGCAATAAATAGTTAATTTTGATGCAGGACGTTCTGAAACCAATCGGCAAATTACTCAAAATGCTTAACTTGCCGAGAAAATCACCTTTGTTCCACAATGAATGCCTGGCAAAAAATAGTTAATTGTGATGCAAGCCGTTCTGAAACCAATCGGCAAATTACTCAAAATGCTTAACTCGCCGAGAAAATCACTTTCTTTCCACAATGAATGCCTGGCAAAAAATAGTAAATTTTAATGCAAGCCGTTCTGAAACCAATCGGCAAATTACTCAAAATGCTTAACTCGCCGAGAAAATCACTATTGTTCCACAATGAATGCCTGGCAAAAAATAGTAAATTTCAATGCAAGCCGTTCTGAAACCAATCGGCAAATTACACAAAATGCTTAACTCGCCGAGAAAATCACTTTCATTCCACAATGAATATCTGGCAAAAAGTAGTAAATTTTAATGCAAGCCGTTCTGAAACCAATCGGCAAATTACTCAAAATGCTTAACTCGCCAAGAAAATCAGTTTTTCCCACAATGAATGCCTGGCAAAAAATAGTTCATTTTGATGCAAGCCGTTCTGAAACCAATCGGCAAATTATTCAAAATGCTAAACTCGCCGAGATAATCACTTTTTTCCAACAATGAATGGCTGGCAAAAAAAATAGTAAATTTCAGTGCAAGACGTTCTGAAACTAATGGGCAAATTACTCAAAATGCTTAACTCGCCGAGAAAATCACTTTCTTTCCACAATGAATGCCTGGCAAAAAATAGTAAATTTCAAGGCAAGCCGTTCTGAAGCCAATCGGCAAATTACACAAAATGCTTAACTCGCCGAGAAAATAACTTTCTTTCCACAATGAATGTCTGGCAAAAAATAGTTCATTTTGATGCAAGCCGTTCTGAAACCAATCGGCAAAAGGCTTAACGCGACGAGAAAATCACTTTTTCCCCACAATGAATGTCTGGCAATAAATAGTTAATTTCAATGCAAGCCGTTCTGAAACCAATCGGCAAATTACTCAAAATGCTTAACTCGCCGAGAAAATCACTTTCTTTCCACAATGAATGCCTGGCAAAAAATAGTAAATTTTAATGCAAGCAGTTCTGAAACCAATCGGCAAATTACTCAAAATCCTTAACTCGCCGAGAAAATCACTGTTGTTCCGCAATGAATGCCTGGCAAAAAATAGTAAATTTCAATGCAAGCCGTTCTGAAGCCAATCGGCAAATTACACAAAATGCTTAACTCGCCGAGAAAATCACTTTTTCCCCACAATGAATGGTTGGCAAAAAATAGTAAATTGCAGTGCAAGACGTTCTGAAACTAATGGGCAAATAACTCAAAATGCTTGACGCGCCGAGAAAATCACTTTTTTCCCCACAATGAATGCCTGGCAATAAATAGTTAGTTTTGATGCAAGACGTTCTGAAACCAATCGGCAAATTACTCAAAATGCTTAACTTGCCGAGAAAATCACTTTTGTTCCACAATGAATGCCTGGCAAAAAATAGTAAATTTCAATGCAAGCCGTTCTGAAACAAATCGGCAAATTACACAAAATGCTTAACTCGCCGAGAAAATCACTTTCATTCCACAATGAATGTCTGGCAAAAAATAGTAAATTTTAATGCAAGCCGTTCTGAAACCAATCGGCAAATTACTCAAAATGCTTAACGTGCCAAGAAAATCAGTTTTCCCCACAATGAATGCCTGGCAAAAAATAGTTCATTTTGATGCAAGCCGTTCTGAAACCAATCGGCAAATTACTCAAAATGCTAAACTCGCCGAGATAATCACTTTTTTCCAACAATGAATGGCTGGCACAAAAAATAGTAAATTTCAGTGCAAGACGTTCTGAAACTAATGGGCAAATTACTCAAAATGCTTAACTCGCCGAGAAAATCACTTTCTTTCCACAATGAATGCCTGGCAAAAAATAGTAAATTTCAAGGCAAGCCGTTCTGAAGCCAATCGGCAAATTACACAAAATGCTTAACTCGCCGAGAAAATAACTTTCTTTCCACAATGAATGTCTGGCAAAAAATACTTCATTTTGATGCAAGCCGTTCTGAAACCAATCGGCAAAAGGCTTAACGCGACGAGAAAATCACTTTTTCCCCACAATGAATGTCTGGCAATAAATAGTTAATTTCAATGCAAGCCGTTCTGAAACCAATCGGCAAATTACTCAAAATGCTTAACTCGCCGAGAAAATCACTTTCTTTCCACAATGAATGCCTGGCAAAAAATAGTAAATTTTAATGCAAGCCGTTCTGAAACCAATCGGCAAATTACTCAAAATGCTTAACTCGCCGAGAAAATCACTATTGTTCCACAATGAATGCCTGGCAAAAAATAGTAAATTTCAATGCAAGCCGTTCTGAAACCAATCGGCAAATTACACAAAATGCTTAACTCGCCGAGAAAATCACTTTCATTCCACAATGAATATCTGGCAAAAAGTAGTAAATTTTAATGCAAGCCGTTCTGAAACCAATCGGCAAATTACTCAAAATGCTTAACTCGCCAAGAAAATCAGTTTTTCCCACAATGAATGCCTGGCAAAAAATAGTTCATTTTGATGCAAGCCGTTCTGAAACCAATCGGCAAATTACTCAAAATGCTAAACTCGCCGAGATAATCACTTTTTTCCAACAATGAATGGCTGGCAAAAAAAATAGTAAATTTCAGTGCAAGACGTTCTGAAACTAATGGGCAAATTACTCAAAATGCTTAACTCGCCGAGAAAATCACTTTCTTTCCACAATGAATGCCTGGCAAAAAATAGTAAATTTCAAGGCAAGCCGTTCTGAAGCCAATCGGCAAATTACACAAAATGCTTAACTCGCCGAGAAAATAACTTTCTTTCCACAATGAATGTCTGGCAAAAAATAGTTCATTTTGATGCAAGCCGTTCTGAAACCAATCGGCAAAAGGCTTAACGCGACGAGAAAATCACTTTTTCCCCACAATGAATGTCTGGCAATAAATAGTTAATTTCAATGCAAGCCGTTCTGAAACCAATCGGCAAATTACTCAAAATGCTTAACTCGCCGAGAAAATTACTTTCTTTCCACAATGAATGCCTGGCAAAAAATAGTAAATTTTAATGCAAGCAGTTCTGAAACCAATCGGCAAATTACTCAAAATGCTTAACTCGCCGAGAAAATCACTGTTGTTCCGCAATGAATGCCTGGCAAAAAATAGTAAATTTCAATGCAAGCCGTTCTGAAACAAATCGGCAAATTACACAAAATGCTTAACTCGCCGAGAAAATCACTTTCATTCCACAATGAATGTCTGGCAAAAATAGTAAATTTTAATGCAAGCCGTTCTGAAACCAATCGGCAAATTACTCAAAATGCTTAACTTGCCAAGAAAATCAGTTTTCCCCACAATGAATGCCTGGCAAAAAATAGTTCATTTTGATGCAAGCCGTTCTGAAACCAATCGGCAAATTACTCAAAATGCTAAACTCGCCGAGATAATCACTTTTTTCCAACAATGAATGGCTGGCAAAAAAAATAGTAAATTTCAGTGCAAGACGTTCTGAAACTAATGGGCAAATTACTCAAAATGCTTAACTCGCCGAGAAAATCACTTTCTTTCCACAATGAATGCCTGGCAAAAAATAGTAAATTTCAAGGCAAGCCGTTCTGAAGCCAATCGGCAAATTACACAAAATGCTTAACTCGCCGAGAAAATAACTTTCTTTCCACAATGAATGTCTGGCAAAAAATAGTTCATTTTGATGCAAGCCGTTCTGAAACCAATCGGCAAAAGGCTTAACGCGACGAGAAAATCACTTTTTCCCCACAATGAATGTCTGGCAATAAATAGTTAATTTCAATGCAAGCCGTTCTGAAACCAATCGGCAAATTACTCAAAATGCTTAACTCGCCGAGAAAATCACTTTCTTTCCACAATGAATGCCTGGCAAAAAATAGTAAATTTTAATGCAAGCAGTTCTGAAACCAATCGGCAAATTACTCAAAATCCTTAACTCGCCGAGAAAATCACTGTTGTTCCGCAATGAATGCCTGGCAAAAAATAGTAAATTTCAATGCAAGCCGTTCTGAAGCCAATCGGCAAATTACACAAAATGCTTAACTCGCCGAGAAAATCACTTTTTCCCCACAATGAATGGTTGGCAAAAAATAGTAAATTGCAGTGCAAGACGTTCTGAAACCAATCGGCAAATTACTCAAAATGCTTGACGCGCCGAGAAAATCACTTTTTTCCCCACAATGAATGCCTGGCAAAAAATAGTAAATTTCAATGCAAGCCGTTCTGAAACAAATCGGCAAATTACACAAAATGCTTAACTCGCCGAGAAAATCACTTTCATTCCACAATGAATGTCTGGCAAAAAATAGTAAATTTTAATGCAAGCCGTTCTGAAACCAATCGGCAAATTACTCAAAATGCTTAACTTGCCAAGAAAATCAGTTTTCCCCACAATGAATGCCTGGCAAAAAATAGTTCATTTTGATGCAAGCCGTTCGGAAACCAATCGGCAAATTACTCAAAATGCTAAACTCGCAGAGATAATTACTTTTTTCCAACAATAAATGGCTGGCAAAAAATAGTAAATTTCAGTGCAAGACGTTCTGAAACTAATGGGCAAATTATTCAAAATGCTTAACTCGCCGAGAAAATCACTTTTGTTCCACAATGAATGTCTGGCAAAAATTAGTTCATTTTGATGCAAGCCGTTCTGAAACCAATCGGCAAATTACTCAAAATGCTAAACTCGCCGAGATAATCACTTTTTTCCAACAATGAATGGCTGGCAAAAAAAATAGTAAATTTCAGTGCAAGACGTTCTGAAACTAATGGGCAAATTACTCAAAATGCTTAACTCGCCGAGAAAATCACTTTCTTTCCACAATGAATGCCTGGCAAAAAATAGTAAATTTCAAGGCAAGCCGTTCTGAAGCCAATCGGCAAATTACACAAAATGTTTAACTCGCCGAGAAAATAACTTTCTTTCCACAATGAATGTCTGGCAAAAAATAGTTCATTTTGATGCAAGCCGTTCTGAAACCAATCGGCAAATTACTCAAAATCCTTAACTCGCCGAGAAAATCACTGTTGTTCCGCAATGAATGCCTGGCAAAAAATAGTAAATTTCAATGCAAGCCGTTCTGAAGCCAATCGGCAAATTACACAAAATGCTTAACTCGCCGAGAAAATCACTTTTTCCCCACAATGAATGGTTGGCAAAAAATAGTAAATTGCAGTGCAAGACGTTCTGAAATTAATGGGCAAATAACTCAAAATGCTTGACGCGCCGAGAAAATCGCTTTTTTCCCCACAATGAATGCCTGGCAAAAAATAGTAAATTTCAATGCAAGCCGTTCTGAAACCAATCGGCAAATTACACAAAATGCTTAACTCGCCGAGAAAATCACTTTCATTCCACAATGAATGTCTGGCAAAAAATAGTAAATTTTAATGCAAGCCGTTCTGAAACCAATCGGCAAATTACTCAAAATGCTAAACTCGCCGAGATAATTACTTTTTTCCAACAATAAATGGCTGGCAAAAAATAGTAAATTTCAGTGCTAGACGTTCTGAAACTAATGGGCAAATTACTCAAAATGCTTAACTCGCCGAGAAAATCACTTTTGTTCCACACTGCATGTCTGGCAAAAAATAGTTAATTGTGATGCAAGCCGTTCTGAAACCAATCGGCAAATTACTCAAAATGCTTAACTCGCCGAGAAAATCACTTTTGTTCCACAATGAATGTCTGGCAAAAATTAGTTCATTTTGATGCAAGCCATTCTGAAACCAATCGGCAAATTACTCAAAATGCTTAACTCGCCGAGAAAATCACTTTCTTTCCACAATGAATGCCTGGCAAAAAATAGTAAATTTTAATGCAAGCCGTTCTGAAGCCAATCGGCAAATTACACAAAATGCTTAACTCGCCGAGAAAATCACTGTCTTTCCACAATGAATGTCTGGCAAAAAAGAGTAAATTTCAATGCAAGCCGTTCTGAAACCAATCGGCAAATTACTCAAAATGCTTAACGCGTTGAGAAAATCACTTTTTCCCCACAATGAATGAATGGCAAAAAATAGTTAATTTTGATGCAAGACGTTCTGAAACCAATCGGCAAATTACTCTAAATGCTTAACTCGCCGAGAAAATCACTTTTTTCCCACAATGAATGTCTGGCAATAAATAGTTAATTTTGATGCAGGACGTTCTGAAACCAATCGGCAAATTATTCAAAATGCTTAACTTGCCGAGAAAATCACTTTTGTTCCACAATGAATGCCTGGCAAAAAATAGTTAATTGTGATGCAAGCCGTTCTGAAACCAATCGGCAAATTACTCAAAATGCTTAACTCGCCGAGAAAATCACTTTCTTTCCACAATGAATGCCTGGCAAAAAATAGTAAATTTTAATGCAAGCCGTTCTGAAACCAATCGGCAAATTACTCAAAATGCTTAACTCGCCGAGAAAATCACTATTGTTCCACAATGAATGCCTGGCAAAAAATAGTAAATTTCAATGCAAGCCGTTCTGAAACCAATCGGCAAATTACACAAAATGCTTAACTCGCCGAGAAAATCACTTTCATTCCACAATGAATGTCTGGCAAAAAGTAGTAAATTTTAATGCAAGCCGTTCTGAAACCAATCGGCAAATTACTCAAAATGCTTAACTCGCCAAGAAAATCAGTTTTTCCCACAATGAATGCAAAAAATAGTTCATTTTGATGCAAGCCGTTCTGAAACCAATCGGCAAATTACTCAAAATGCTTAACTCGCCGAGAAAATCACTTTCTTTCCACAATGAATGCCTGGCAAAAAATAGTAAATTTCAAGGCAAGCCGTTCTGAAGCCAATCGGCAAATTACACAAAATGCTTAACTCGCCGAGAAAATAACTTTCTTTCCACAATGAATGTCTGGCAATAAATAGTTCATTTTGATGCAAGCCGTTCTGAAACCAATCGGCAAATTACTCAAAATGCTTAACTCGCCGAGAAAATCACTTTTGTTCCACAATGAATGCCTGGCAAAAATTAGTTCATTTTGATGCAAGCCGTTCTGAAACCAATCGGCAAATTACTCAAAATGCTTAACTCGCCGAGAAAATCACTTTCTTTCCACAATGAATGTCTGGCAAAAAAGAGTAAATTTCAATGCAAGCCGTTCTGAAACCAATCGGCAAATTACTCAAAATGCTTGACGCGCCGAGAAAATCACCTTTTTCCCACAATGAATGCCTGGCAATAAATAGTTAATTTTAATGCAAGACGTTCTGAAACCAATCGGCAAATTACTCAAAATGCTTAACTTGCCGCGAAAATCACTTTTGTTCCACAATGAATGCCTGGCAAAAAATAGTTAATTGTGATGCAAGCCGTTCTGAAACCAATCGGCAAATTACTCAAAATGCTTAACTCGTCGAGAAAATCACTTTTTCCCCACAATGAAAGTCTGGCTAAAAATAGTAAATTTAAATGCAAGCCGTTCTGAAACCAATCGGCAAATTACTCAAAATGCTTAACTCGCCGAGAAAATCACTTTTGTTCCACAATGAATGTCTGGCAAAAATTAGTTCATTTTGATGCAAGCCGTTCTGAAACCAATCGGCAAATTACTCAAAATTCTTAATTCGCCGAGAAAATCACTTTTGTTCCACAATGAATGTCTGGCAATAAATAGTTCATTTTGATGCAAGCCGTTCTGAAACCATTCGGCAAATTACTCTAAATGCTTAACTCGCCGAGAAAATCACTTTTTTCCCACAATGAATGTCTGGCAATAAATAGTTAATTTTGATGCAGGACGTTCTGAAACCAATCGGCAAATTACTCAAAATGCTTAACTTGCCGAGAAAATCACCTTTGTTCCACAATGAATGCCTGGCAAAAAATAGTTAATTGTGATGCAAGCCGTTCTGAAACCAATCGGCAAATTACTCAAAATGCTTAACTCGCCGAGAAAATCACTTTCTTTCCACAATGAATGGCTGGCAAAAAATAGTAAATTTTAATGCAAGCCGTTCTGAAACCAATCGGCAAATTACACAAAATGGTTAACTCGCCGAGAAAATCACTATTGTTCCACAATGAATGCCTGGCAAAAAGTAGTAAATTTCAATGCAAGCCGTTCTGAAACTAATGGGCAAATTACTCAAAATGCTTAACTCGCCGAGAAAATCACTTTCTTTCCACAATGAATGCCTGGCAAAAAATAGTAAATTTCAAGGCAAGCCGTTCTGAAGCCAATCGGCAAATTACACAAAATGCTTAACTCGCCGAGAAAATAACTTTCTTTCCACAATGAATGTCTGGCAAAAAATAGTTCATTTTGATGCAAGCCGTTCTGAAACCAATCGGCAAATTACTCAAAATGCTTAACTCGCCGAGAAAATAACTTTCTTTCCACAATGAATGCCTGGCAAAAAATAGTAAATTTTAATGCAAGCCGTTCTGAAACCAATCGGCAAATTACTCAAAATCCTTAACTCGCCGAGAAAATCACTTTTTCCCCACAATGAATGGTTGGCAAAAAATAGTAAATTGCAGTGCAAGACGTTCTGAAACTAATGGGCAAATAACTCAAAATGCTTGACGTGCCGAGAAAATCACTTTTGTTCCACAATGAATGCCTGGCAAAAAATAGTAAATTTCAATGCAAGCCGTTCTGAAACAAATCGGCAAATTACACAAAATGCTTAACTCGCCGAGAAAATCACTTTCATTCCACAATGAATGTCTGGCAAAAAATAGTAAATTTTAATGCAAGCCGTTCTGAAACCAATCGGCAAATTACTCAAAATGCTTAACTTGCCAAGAAAATCAGTTTTCCCCACAATGAATGCCTGGCAAAAAATAGTTCATTTTGATGCAAGCCGTTCTGAAACCAATCGGCAAATTACTCAAAATGCTAAACTCGCCGAGATAATCACTTTTTTCCAACAATGAATGGCTGGCAAAAAAAATAGTAAATTTCAGTGCAAGACGTTCTGAAACTAATGGGCAAATTACTCAAAATGCTTAACTCGCCGAGAAAATCACTTTCTTTCCACAATGAATGCCTGGCAAAAAATAGTAAATTTCAAGGCAAGCCGTTCTGAAGCCAATCGGCAAATTACACAAAATGTTTAACTCGCCGAGAAAATAACTTTCTTTCCACAATGAATGTCTTGCAAAAAATAGTTCATTTTGATGCAAGCCGTTCTGAAACCAATCGGAAAAATGCTTAACGCGACGAGAAAATCACTTTTTCCCCACAATGAATGTCTGGCAATAAATAGTTAATTTCAATGCAAGCCGTTCTGAAACCAATCGGCAAATTACTCAAAATGCTTAACTCGCCGAGAAAATCACTTTCTTTCCACAATGAATGCCTGGCAAAAAATAGTAAATTTTAATGCAAGCCGTTCTGAAACCAATCGGCAAATTACTCAAAATCCTTAACTCGCCGAGAAAATCACTGTTGTTCCGCCATGAATGCCTGGCAAAAAATAGTAAATTTCAATGCAAGCCGTTCTGAAGCCAATCGGCAAATTACACAAAATGCTTAACTCGCCGAGAAAATCACTTTTTCCCCACAAGGAATGGTTGGCAAAAAATAGTAAATTGCAGTACATGACGTTCTGAAACTAATGGGCAAATAACGCAAAATGCTTGACGCGCCGAGAAAATCACTTTTTTCCCCACAATGAATGCCTGGCAATAAATAGTTAATTTTGATGCAAGACGTTCTGAAACCAATCGGCAAATTACTCAAAATGCTTAACTTGCCGAGAAAATCACTTTTGTTCCACAATGAATGCCTGGCAAAAAATAGTAAATTTCAATGCAAGCCGTTCTGAAACAAATCGGCAAATTACACAAAATGCTTAACTCGCCGAGAAAATCACTTTCATTCCACAATGAATGTCTGGCAAAAAATAGTAAATTTTAATGCAAGCCGTTCTGAAACCAATCGGCAAATTACTCAAAATGCTTAACTTGCCAAGAAAATCAGTTTTCCCCACAATGAATGCCTGGCAAAAAATAGTTCATTTTGATGCAAGCCGTTCTGAAACCAATCGGCAAATTACTCAAAATGCTAAACTCGCCGAGATAATTACTTTTTTCCAACAATAAATGGCTGGCAAAAAATAGTAAATTTCAGTGCAAGACGTTCTGAAACTAATGGGCAAATTACTCAAAATGCTTAACTCGCCGAGAAAATCACTTTTGTTCCACAATGAATGTCTGGCAAAAATTAGTTCATTTTGATGCAAGCCGTTCTGAAACCAATCGGCAAATTACTCAAAATGCTTAACTCGCCGAGAAAATCACTTTTGTTCCACAATGAATGTCTGGCAAAAATTAGTTCATTTTGATGCAAGCCGTTCTGAAAACAATCGGCAAATTACACAAAATGCTTAACTCGCCGAGAAAATCACTTTCATTCCACAATGAATGTCTGGCAAAAAATAGTAAATTTTAATGCAAGCCGTTCTGAAACCAATCGGCAAATTACTCAAAATGCTTAACTCGCCAAAAAAATCAGTTTTTCACACAATGAATGCCTGGCAAAAAATAGTTCATTTTGATGCAAGCCGTTCTGAAACCAATCGGCAAATGACTCAAAATGCTAAACTCGCCGAGATAATCACTTTTTACCAACAATGAATGGCTGGCAAAAAATAGTTAATTGTGATGCAAGGCGTTCTGAAACCAATCGGCAAATTACTCAAAATGCTTAACTCGCCGAGAAAATCACTTTCTTTCCACAATGAATGCCTGGCAAAAAATAGTAAATTGCAGTGCAAGACGTTCTGAAACTAATGGGCAAATAACTCAAAATGCTTGAAACGCCGAGAAAATCACTTTTTTCCCACAATGAATGCCTGGCAATAAATAGTTAATTTTGATGGAAGACGTTCTGAAACCAATCGGCCAATTACTCAAAATGCTTACCTTGCCGAGAAAATCACTTTTGTTCCACAATGAATGCCTGGCAAAAAATAGTAAATTTCAATGCAAGCCGTTCTGAAACCAATCGGCAAATTACACAAAATGCTTAACTCGCCGAGAAAATCACTTTCATTCCACAATGAATGTCTGGCAAAAAATAGTAAATTTTAATGCAAGCCGTTCTGAAACCAATCGGCAAATTACTCAAAATGATTAACTTGCCAAAGAAAATCAGTTTTCCCCACAATGAATGCCTGGCAAAAAATAGTTCATTTTGATGCAAGCCGTTCTGAAACCAATCGGCAAATTACTCAAAATGCTAAACTCGCCGAGACAATTACTTTTTTCCAACAATAAATGGCTGGCAAAAAATAGTAAATTTCAGTGCAAGACGTTCTGAAACTAATGGGCAAATTACTCAAAATGCTTAACTCGCCGAGAAAATCACTTTTGTTCCACAATGAATGTCTGGCAAAAATTAGTTCATTTTGATGCAAGCCGTTCTGAAACCAATCGGCAAATTACTCAAAATGCTAAACTCGCCGAGAAAATCACTTTTGTTCCACAATGAATGGCTGGCAAAAAAGAGTAAATTTCAATGCAAGCCGTTCTGAAACCAATCGGCAAATTACTCAAAATGCTTGACGCGCCGAGAAAATCACCTTTTTCCCACAATGAATGCCTGGCAATAAATAGTTAATTTTAATGCAAGACGTTCTGAAACCAATCGGCAAATTACTCAAAATGCTTAACTTGCCGAGAAAATCACTTTTGTTCCACAATGAATGCCTGGCAAAAAATAGTTAATTGTGATGCAAGCCGTTCTGAAACCAATCGGCAAATTACTCAAAATGCTTAACTCGTCGAGAAAATCACTTTTTCCCCACAATGAAAGTCTGGCTAAAAATAGTAAATTTAAATGCAAGCCGTTCTGAAACCAATCGGCAAATTACTCAAAATGCTTAACTCGCCGAGAAAATCATTTTTGTTCCACAATGAATGTCTGGCAAAAATTAGTTCATTTTGATGCAAGCCGTTCTGAAACCAATCGGCAAATTACTCAAAATTCTTAATTCGCCGAGAAAATCACTTTTGTTCCACAATGAATGTCTGGCAATAAATAGTTCATTTTGATGCAAACCGTTCTGAAACCATTCGGCAAATTACTCTAAATGCTTAACTCGCCGAGAAAATCACTTTTTTCCCACAATGAATGTCTGGCAATAAATAGTTAATTTTGATGCAGGACGTTCTGAAACCAATCGGCAAATTACTCAAAATGCTTAACTTGCCGAGAAAATCACCTTTGTTCCACAATGAATGCCTGGCAAAAAATAGTTAATTGTGATGCAAGCCGTTCTGAAACCAATCGGCAAATTACTCAAAATGCTTAACTCGCCGAGAAAATCACTTTCTTTCCACAATGAATGGCTGGCAAAAAATAGTAAATTTTAATGCAAGCCGTTCTGAAACCAATCGGCAAATTACTCAAAATGCTTAACTCGCCGAGAAAATCACTATTGTTCCACAATGAATGCCTGGCAAAAAGTAGTAAATTTCAATGCAAGCCGTTCTGAAACTAATGGGCAAATTACTCAAAATGCTTAACTCGCCGAGAAAATCACTTTCTTTCCACAATGAATGCCTGGCAAAAAATAGTAAATTTCAAGGCAAGCCGTTCTGAAGCCAATCGGCAAATTACACAAAATGCTTAACTCGCCGAGAAAATAACTTTCTTTCCACAATGAATGTCTGGCAAAAAATAGTTCATTTTGATGCAAGCCGTTCTGAAACCAATCGGCAAATTACTCAAAATGCTTAACTCGCCGAGAAAATCACTTTCTTACCACAATGAATGCCTGGCAAAAAATAGTAAATTTTAATGCAAGCCGTTCTGAAACCAATCGGCAAATTACTCAAATACTTAACTCGCCGAGAAAATCACTTTTTCCCCACAATGAATGGTTGGCAAAAAATAGTAAATTGCAGTGCAAGACGTTCTGAAATTAATGGGCAAATAACTCAAAATGCTTGACGTGCCGAGAAAATCACTTTTGTTCCACAATGAATGCCTGGCAAAAAATAGTAAATTTCAATGCAAGCCGTTCTGAAACAAATCGGCAAATTACACAAAATGCTTAACTCGCCGAGAAAATCACTTTCATTCCACAATGAATGTCTGGCAAAAAATAGTAAATTTTAATGCAAGCCGTTCTGAAACCAATCGGCAAATTACTCAAAATGCTTAACTTGCCAAGAAAATCAGTTTTCCCCACAATGAATGCCTGGCAAAAAATAGTTCATTTTGATGCAAGCCGTTCTGAAACCAATCGGCAAATTACTCAAAATGCTAAACTCGCCGAGATAATCACTTTTTTCCAACAATGAATGGCTGGCAAAAAAAATAGTAAATTTCAGTGCAAGACGTTCTGAAACTAATGGGCAAATTACTCAAAATGCTTAACTCGCCGAGAAAATCACTTTCTTTCCACAATGAATGCCTGGCAAAAAATAGTAAATTTCAAGGCAAGCCGTTCTGAAGCCAATCGGCAAATTACACAAAATGTTTAACTCGCCGAGAAAATAACTTTCTTTCCACAATGAATGTCTTGCAAAAAATAGTTCATTTTGATGCAAGCCGTTCTGAAACCAATCGGAAAAATGCTTAACGCGACGAGAAAATCACTTTTTCCCCACAATGAATGTCTGGCAATAAATAGTTAATTTCAATGCAAGCCGTTCTGAAACCAATCGGCAAATTACTCAAAATGCTTAACTCGCCGAGAAAATCACTTTCTTTCCACAATGAATGCCTGGCAAAAAATAGTAAATTTTAATGCAAGCCGTTCTGAAACCAATCGGCAAATTACTCAAAATCCTTAACTCGCCGAGAAAATCACTGTTGTTCCGCCATGAATGCCTGGCAAAAAATAGTAAATTTCAATGCAAGCCGTTCTGAAGCCAATCGGCAAATTACACAAAATGCTTAACTCGCCGAGAAAATCACTTTTTCCCCACAAGGAATGGTTGGCAAAAAATAGTAAATTGCAGTACATGACGTTCTGAAACTAATGGGCAAATAACGCAAAATGCTTGACGCGCCGAGAAAATCACTTTTTTCCCCACAATGAATGCCTGGCAATAAATAGTTAATTTTGATGCAAGACGTTCTGAAACCAATCGGCAAATTACTCAAAATGCTTAACTTGCCGAGAAAATCACTTTTGTTCCACAATGAATGCCTGGCAAAAAATAGTAAATTTCAATGCAAGCCGTTCTGAAACAAATCGGCAAATTACACAAAATGCTTAACTCGCCGAGAAAATCACTTTCATTCCACAATGAATGTCTGGCAAAAAATAGTAAATTTTAATGCAAGCCGTTCTGAAACCAATCGGCAAATTACTCAAAATGCTTAACTTGCCAAGAAAATCAGTTTTCCCCACAATGAATGCCTGGCAAAAAATAGTTCATTTTGATGCAAGCCGTTCTGAAACCAATCGGCAAATTACTCAAAATGCTAAACTCGCCGAGATAATTACTTTTTTCCAACAATAAATGGCTGGCAAAAAATAGTAAATTTCAGTGCAAGACGTTCTGAAACTAATGGGCAAATTACTCAAAATGCTTAACTCGCCGAGAAAATCACTTTTGTTCCACAATGAATGTCTGGCAAAAATTAGTTCATTTTGATGCAAGCCGTTCTGAAACCAATCGGCAAATTACTCAAAATGCTTAACTCGCCGAGAAAATCACTTTTGTTCCACAATGAATGTCTGGCAAAAATTAGTTCATTTTGATGCAAGCCGTTCTGAAAACAATCGGCAAATTACACAAAATGCTTAACTCGCCGAGAAAATCACTTTCATTCCACATTGAATGTCTGGCAAAAAATAGTAAATTTTAATGCAAGCCGTTCTGAAACCAATCGGCAAATTACTCAAAATGCTTAACTCGCCAAAAAAATCAGTTTTTCACACAATGAATGCCTGGCAAAAAATAGTTCATTTTGATGCAAGCCGTTCTGAAACCAATCGGCAAATGACTCAAAATGCTAAACTCGCCGAGATAATCACTTTTTACCAACAATGAATGGCTGGCAAAAAATAGTTAATTGTGATGCAAGGCGTTCTGAAACCAATCGGCAAATTACTCAAAATGCTTAACTCGCCGAGAAAATCACTTTCTTTCCACAATGAATGCCTGGCAAAAAATAGTAAATTGCAGTGCAAGACGTCCTGAAACTAATGGGCAAATAACTCAAAATGCTTGAAACGCCGAGAAAATCACTTTTTTCCCACAATGAATGCCTGGCAATAAATAGTTAATTTTGATGGAAGACGTTCTGAAACCAATCGGCCAATTACTCAAAATGCTTACCTTGCCGAGAAAATCACTTTTGTTCCACAATGAATGCCTGGCAAAAAATAGTAAATTTCAATGCAAGCCGTTCTGAAACCAATCGGCAAATTACACAAAATGCTTAACTCGCCGAGAAAATCACTTTCATTCCACAATGAATGTCTGGCAAAAAATAGTAAATTTTAATGCAAGCCGTTCTGAAACCAATCGGCAAATTACTCAAAATGATTAACTTGCCAAAGAAAATCAGTTTTCCCCACAATGAATGCCTGGCAAAAAATAGTTCATTTTGATGCAAGCCGTTCTGAAACCAATCGGCAAATTACTCAAAATGCTAAACTCGCCGAGACAATTACTTTTTTCCAACAATAAATGGCTGGCAAAAAATAGTAAATTTCAGTGCAAGACGTTCTGAAACTAATGGGCAAATTACTCAAAATGCTTAACTCGCCGAGAAAATCACTTTTGTTCCACAATGAATGTCAAGCAAAAATTAGTTCATTTTGATGCAAGCCGTTCTGAAAACAATCGGCAAATTACTCAAAATGCTAAACTCGCCGAGAAAATCACTTTTGTTCCACAATGAATGTCTGGCAAAAATTAGTTCATTTTGATGCAAGCCGTTCTGAAACCAATCGGCAAATTACACAAAATGCTTAACTCGCCGAGAAAATCACTTTCATTCCACAATGAATGTCTGGCAAAAAATAGTAAATTTTAATGCAAGCCGTTCTGAAACCAATCGGCAAATTACTCAAAATGCTTAACTCGCCAAAAAAATCAGTTTTTCACACAATGAATGCCTGGCAAAAAATAGTTCATTTTGATGCAAGCCGTTCTGAAACCAATCGGCAAATGACTCAAAATGCTAAACTCGCCGAGATAATCACTTTTTACCAACAATGAATGGCTGGCAAAAAATAGTTAATTGTGATGCAAGCCGTTCTGAAACCAATCGGCAAATTACTCAAAATGCTTAACTCGCCGAGAAAATCACTTTCTTTCCACAATGAATGCCTGGCAAAAAATAGTAAATTGCAGTGCAAGACGTTCTGAAACTAATGGGCAAATAACTCAAAATGCTTGAAACGCCGAGAAAATCACTTTTTTCCCACAATGAATGCCTGGCAATAAATAGTTAATTTTGATGGAAGACGTTCTGAAACCAATCGGCCAATTACTCAAAATGCTTAACTTGCCGAGAAAATCACTTTTGTTCCACAATGAATGCCTGGCAAAAAATAGTTAATTGTGATGCAAGCCGTTCTGAAACCAATCGGCAAATTACTCAAAATGCTTAACTCGCCGAGGAAATCACTTTTTTCCCACAATGAATGTCTGGCAAAAAATAGTAAATTTCAATGCAAGCGGTTCTGAAACCAATCGGCAAATTACTCAAAATGCTTAACTCGCCGAGAAAATCACTTTTTTCCCACAATGAAAGTCTGGCTAAAAATAGTAAATTTAAATGCAAGCCGTTCTGAAACCAATCGGCAAATTACTCAAAATGCTTAACTCGCCGAGAAAATCACTTTTGTTCCACAATGAATGTCTGGCAAAAATTAGTTCATTTTGATGCAAGCCGTTCTGAAACCAATCGGCAAATTACTCAAAATTCTTAATTCGCCGAGAAAATCACTTTTGTTCCACAATGATTGTCTGGCAATAAATAGTTCATTTTGATGCAAGCCTTTCTGAAACCAATCGGCAAATTACTCTAAATGCTTAACTCGCCGAGAAAATCACTTTTTTCCCACAATGAATGTCTGGCAATAAATAGTTAATTTTGATGCAGGACGTTCTGAAACCAATCGGCAAATTACTCAAAATGCTTAACTTGCCGAGAAAATCACCTTTGTTCCACAATGAATGCCTGGCAAAAAATAGTTAATTGTGATGCAAGCCGTTCTGAAACCAATCGGCAAATTACTCAAAATGCTTAACTCGCCGAGAAAATCACTTTCTTTCCACAATGAATGCCTGGCAAAAAATAGTAAATTTTAATGCAAGCCGTTCTGAAACCAATCGGCAAATTACTCAAAATGCTTAACTCGCCGAGAAAATCACTATTGTTCCACAATGAATGCCTGGCAAAAAATAGTAAATTTCAATGCAAGCCGTTCTGAAACCAATCGGCAAATTACACAAAATGCTTAACTCGCCGAGAAAATCACTTTCATTCCACAATGAATATCTGGCAAAAAGTAGTAAATTTTAATGCAAGCCGTTCTGAAACCAATCGGCAAATTACTCAAAATGCTTAACTCGCCAAGAAAATCAGTTTTTCCCACAATGAATGCCTGGCAAAAAATAGTTCATTTTGATGCAAGCCGTTCTGAAACCAATCGGCAAATTACTCAAAATGCTAAACTCGCCGAGATAATCACTTTTTTCCAACAATGAATGGCTGGCAAAAAAAATAGTAAATTTCAGTGCAAGACGTTCTGAAACTAATGGGCAAATTACTCAAAATGCTTAACTCGCCGAGAAAATCACTTTCTTTCCACAATGAATGCCTGGCAAAAAATAGTAAATTTCAAGGCAAGCCGTTCTGAAGCCAATCGGCAAATTACACAAAATGCTTAACTCGCCGAGAAAATAACTTTCTTTCCACAATGAATGTCTGGCAAAAAATAGTTCATTTTGATGCAAGCCGTTCTGAAACCAATCGGCAAAATGCTTAACGCGACGAGAAAATCACTTTTTCCCCACAATAATGTCTGGCAATAAATAGTTAATTTCAATGCAAGCCGTTCTGAAACCAATCGGCAAATTACTCAAAATGCTTAACTCGCCGAGAAAATCACTTTCTTTCCACAATGAATGCCTGGCAAAAAATAGTAAATTTTAATGCAAGCCGTTCTGAAACCAATCGGCAAATTACTCAAAATGCTTAACTCGCCGAGAAAATCACTATTGTTCCACAATGAATGCCTGGCAAAAAATAGTAAATTTCAATGCAAGCCGTTCTGAAACCAATCGGCAAATTACACAAAATGCTTAACTCGCCGAGAAAATCACTTTCATTCCACAATGAATATCTGGCAAAAAGTAGTAAATTTTAATGCAAGCCGTTCTGAAACCAATCGGCAAATTACTCAAAATGCTTAACTCGCCAAGAAAATCAGTTTTTCCCACAATGAATGCCTGGCAAAAAATAGTTAATTGCAGTGCAAGACGTTCTGAAACTAATGGGCAAATAACTCAAAATGCTTGACGCGCCGAGAAAATCACTTTTTTCCCCACAATGAATGCCTGGCAATAAATAGTTAATTTTGATGCAAGACGTTCTGAAACCAATCGGCAAATTACTCAAAATGCTTAACTTGCCGAGAAAATCACTTTTGTTCCACAATGAATGCCTGGCAAAAAATAGTAAATTTCAATGCAAGCCGTTCTGAAACAAATCGGCAAATTACACAAAATGCTTAACTCGCCGAGAAAATCACTTTCATTCCACAATGAATGTCTGGCAAAAAATAGTAAATTTTAATGCAAGCCGTTCTGAAACCAATCGGCAAATTACTCAAAATGCTTAACTTGCCAAGAAAATCAGTTTTCCCCACAATGAATGCCTGGCAAAAAATAGTTCATTTTGATGCAAGCCGTTCTGAAACCAATCGGCAAATTACTCAAAATGCTAAACTCGCCGAGATAATTACTTTTTTCCAACAATAAATGGCTGGCAAAAAATAGTAAATTTCAGTGCAAGACGTTCTGAAACTAATGGGAAAATTACTCAAAATGCTTAACTCGCCGAGAAAATCACTTTTGTTCCACAATGAATGTCTGGCAAAAATTAGTTCATTTTGATGCAAGCCGTTCTGAAACCAATCGGCAAAATGCTTAACGCGACGAGAAAATCACTTTTTCCCCACAATGAATGTCTGGCAATAAATAGTTAATTTCAATGCAAGCCGTTCTGAAACCAATCGGCAAATTACTCAAAATGCTTAACTCGCGGAGAAAATCACTTTCTTTCCACAATGAATGCCTGGCAAAAAATAGTAAATTTTAATGCAAGCCGTTCTGAAACCAATCGGCAAATTACTCAAAATCCTTAACTCGCCGAGAAAATCACTGTTGTTCCGCAATGAATGCCTGGCAAAAAATAGTAAATTTCAATGCAAGCCGTTCTGAAGCCAATCGGCAAATTACACAAAATGCTTAACTCGCCGAGAAAATCACTTTTTCCCCACAATGAATGGTTGGCAAAAAATAGTAAATTGCAGTGCAAGACGTTCTGAAACTAATGGGCAAATAACTCAAAATGCTTGACGCGCCGAGAAAATCACTTTTTTCCCCACAATGAATGCCTGGCAATAAATAGTTAATTTTGATGCAAGACGTTCTGAAACCAATCGGCAAATTACTCAAAATGCTTAACTTGCCGAGAAAATCACTTTTGTTCCACAATGAATGCCTGGCAACAAATAGTAAATTTCAATGCAAGCCGTTCTGAAACAAATCGGCAAATTACACAAAATGCTTAACTCGCCGAGAAAATCACTATTGTTCCACAATGAATGCCTGGCAAAAAATAGTAAATTTCAATGCAAGCCGTTCTGAAACCAATCGGCAAATTACACAAAATGCTTAACTCGCCGAGAAAATCACTTTCATTCCACAATGAATATCTGGCAAAAAATAGTAAATTTTAATGCAAGCCGTTCTGAAACCAATCGGCAAATTACTCAAAATGCTTAACTTGCCAAGAAAATCAGTTTTCCCCACAATGAATGCCTGGCAAAAAATAGTTCATTTTGATGCAAGCCGTTCTGAAACCAATCGGCAAATTACTCAAAATGCTAAACTCGCCGAGATAATTACTTTTTTCCAACAATAAATGGCTGGCAAAAAATAGTAAATTTCAGTGCAAGACGTTCTGAAACTAATGGGCAAATTACTCAAAATGCTTAACTCGCCGAGAAAATCACTTTTGTTCCACAATGAATGTCTGGCAAAAATTAGTTCATTTTGATGCAAGCCGTTCTGAAACCAATCGGCAAATTACTCAAAATGCTAAACTCGCCGCGATAATCACTTTTTTCCAACAATGAATGGCTGGCAAAAAAAATAGTAAATTTCAGTGCAAGACGTTCTGAAACTAATGGGCAAATTACTCAAAATGCTTAACTCGCCGAGAAAATCACTTTCTTTCCACAATGAATGCCTGGCAAAAAATAGTAAATTTCAATGCAAGCCGTTCTGAAGCCAATCGGCAAATTACACAAAATGCTTAACTCGCCGAGAAAATCACTTTCATTCCACAATGAATGGTTGGCAAAAAATAGTAAATTGCAGTGCAAGACGTTCTGAAACTAATGGGCAAATAACTCAAAATGCTTAACTTGCCAAGAAAATCAGTTTTCCCCACAATGAATGCCTGGCAAAAAATAGTTCATTTTGATGCAAGCCGTTCTGAAACCAATCGGCAAATTACTCAAAATGCTAAACTCGCCGAGATAATTACTTTTTTCCAACAATGAATGGCTGGCAAAAAAAATAGTAAATTTCAGTGCAAGACGTTCTGAAACTAATGGGCAAATTACTCAAAATGCTTAACTCGCCGAGAAAATCACTTTCTTTCCACAATGAATGCCTGCCAAAAAATAGTAAATTTCAAGGCAAGCCGTTCTGAAGCCAATCGGCAAATTACACAAAATGCTTAACTCGCCGAGAAAATAACTTTCTTTCCACAATGAATGTCTGGCAAAAAATAGTTCATTTTGATGCAAGCCGTTCTGAAACCAATCGGCAAAATGCTTAACGCGACGAGAAAATCACTTTTTCCCCACAATGAATGTCTGGCAATAAATAGTTAATTTCAATGCAAGCCGTTCTGAAACCAATCGGCAAATTACTCAAAATGCTTAACTCGCCGAGAAAATCACTTTCTTTCCAACAATAAATGGCTGGCAAAAAATAGTAAATTTCAGTGCAAGACGTTCTCAAACTAATGGGCAAATTACTCAAAATGCTTAACTCGCCGAGAAAATCACTTTTGTTCCACAATGAATGTCTGGCAAAAATTAGTTCATTTTGATGCAAGCCGTTCTGAAACCAATCGGCAAATTAGTCAAAATGCTAAACTCGCCGCGATAATCACTTTTTTCCAACAATGAATGGCTGGCAAAAAAAATAGTAAATTTCAGTGCAAGACGTTCTGAAACTAATGGGCAAATTACTCAAAATGCTTAACTCGCCGAGAAAATCACTTTCTTTCCACAATGAATGCCTGGCAAAAAATAGTAAATTTCAAGGCAAGCCGTTCTGAAGCCAATCGGCAAATTACACAAAATGTTTAACTCGCCGAGAAAATAACTTTCTTTCCACAATGAATGTCTGGCAAAAAATAGTTCATTTTGATGCAAGCCGTTCTGAAACCAATCGGCAAATTACTCAAAATCCTTAACTCGCCGAGAAAATCACTGTTGTTCCGCAATGAATGCCTGGCAAAAAATAGTAAATTTCAATGCAAGCCGTTCTGAAGCCAATCGGCAAATTACACAAAATGCTTAACTCGCCGAGAAAATCACTTTTTCCCCACAATGAATGGTTGGCAAAAAATAGTAAATTGCAGTGCAAGACGTTCTGAAATTAATGGGCAAATAACTCAAAATGCTTGACGCGCCGAGAAAATCGATTTTTTCCCCACAATGAATGCCTGGCAAAAAATAGTAAATTTCAATGCAAGCCGTTCTGAAACCAATCGGCAAATTACACAAAATGCTTAACTCGCCGAGAAAATCACTTTCATTCCACAATGAATGTCTGGCAAAAAATAGTAAATTTTAATGCAAGCCGTTCTGAAACCAATCGGCAAATTACTCAAAATGCTTAACTTGCCAAGAAAATCTGTTTTCCCCACAATGAATGCCTGGCAAAAAATAGTTCATTTTGATGCAAGCCGTTCTGAAACCAATCGGCAAATTAGTCAAAATGCTAAACTCGCCGAGATAATTACTTTTTTCCAACAATAAATGGCTGGCAAAAAATAGTAAATTTCAGTGCAAGACGTTCTGAAACTAATGGGCAAATTACTCAAAATGCTTAACTCGCCGAGAAAATCACTTTTGTCCCACAGTGAATGTCTGGCAAAAATTAGTTCATTTTGATGCAAGCCGTTCTGAAACCAATCGGCAAATTACTCAAAATGCTTAACTCGCCGAGAAAATCACTTTTGTTCCACAATGAATGTCTGGCAAAAATTAGTTCATTTTGATGCAAGCCGTTCTGAAACCAATCGGCAAATTACTCAAAATGCTTAACTCGCCGAGAAAATCACTTTCTTTCCACAATGAATGCCTGTCAAAAAATAGTAAATTTTAATGCAAGCCGTTCTGAAGCCAATCGGCAAATTACACAAAATGCTTAACTCGCCGAGAAAATCACTTTCTTTCCACAATGAATGTCTGGCAAAAAAGAGTAAATTTCAATGCAAGCCGTTCTGAAACCAATCGGCAAATTACTCAAAATGCTTAACGCGTTGAGAAAATCACTTTTTCCCCACAATGAATGAATGGCAAAAAATAGTTAATTTTGATGCAAGACGTTCTGAAACCAATCGGCAAATTACTCTAAATGCTTAACTCGCCGAGAAAATCACTTTTTTCCCACAATGAATGTCTAGCAATAAATAGTTAATTTTGATGCAGGACGTTCTGAAACCAATCGGCAAATTACTCAAAATGCTTAACTTGCCGAGAAAAACACTTTTGTTCCACAATGAATGCCTGGCAAAAAATAGTTAATTGTGATGCAAGCCGTTCTGAAACCAATCGGCAAATTACTCAAAATGCTTAACTCGCCGAGAAAATCACTTTCTTTCCACAATGAATGCCTGGCAAAAAATAGTAAATTTTAATGCAAGCCGTTCTGAAACCAATCGGCAAATTACTCAAAATGCTTAACTCGCCGAGAAAATCACTATTGTTCCACAATGAATGCCTGGCAAAAAATAGTAAATTTCAATGCAAGCCGTTCTGAAACCAATCGGCAAATTACACAAAATGCTTAACTCGCCGAGAAAATCACTTTCATTCCACAATGAATGTCTGGCAAAAAGTAGTAAATTTTAATGCAAGCCGTTCTGAAACCAATCGGCAAATTACTCAAAATGCTTAACTCGCCAAGAAAATCAGTTTTTCCCACAATGAATGCCTGGCAAAAAATAGTTCATTTTGATGCAAGCCGTTCTGAAACCAATCGGCAAATTACTCAAAATGCTTAACTCGCCGAGAAAATCACTTTCTTTCCACAATGAATGCCTGGTAAAAATAGTAAATATTAATAAAGCCGTTCTGAAACCAATCGGCAAATTACTCAAAATGCTTAACTCGCCGAGAAAATCTCTATTGTTCCACAATGAATGCCTGGCAAAAAATAGTAAATTTCATTGCAAGCCGTTCTG
The DNA here is from genome assembly GCF_047496885.1 of Scyliorhinus torazame. NCBI lineage: Eukaryota > Metazoa > Chordata > Chondrichthyes > Carcharhiniformes > Scyliorhinidae > Scyliorhinus > Scyliorhinus torazame. Next base: position 93,254,134 of record NC_092719.1, read on the forward strand.
AAACCAATCGGCAAATTACACAAAATGCTTAACTCGCCGAGAAAATCACTTTCATTCCACAATGAATGTCTGGCAAAAAATAGTAAATTTTAATGCAAGCCGTTCTGAAACCAATCGGCAAATTACTCAAAATGCTTAACTCGCCAAGAAAATCAGTTTTTCCCACAATGAATGCCTGGCAAAAAATAGTTCATTTTGATGCAAGCCGTTCTGAAACCAATCGGCAAATGACTCAAAATGCTAAACTCGCCGAGATAATCACTTTTTTCCAACAATGAATGGCTGGCAAAAAATAGTTAATTGAGATGCAAGCCGTTCTGAAACCAATCGGCAAATTACTCAAAATGCTAAACTCGCCGAGAAAATCACTTTCTTTCCACAATGAATGCCTGGCAAAAAATAGTAAATTTCAAGGCAAGCCGTTCTGAAGCCAATCGGCAAATTACACAAAATGCTTAACTCGCCGAGAAAATAACTTTCTTTCCACAATGAATGTCTGGCAATAAATAGTTCATTTTGATGCAAGCCGTTCTGAAACCAATCGGCAAATTACTGAAAATGCTTAACTCGCCGAGAAAATCACTTTTGTTCCACAATGAATGCCTGGCAAAAATTAGTTCATTTTGATGCAAGCCGTTCTGAAACCAATCGGCAAATTACTCAAAATGCTTAACGCGTTGAGAAAATCACTTTTTCCCCACAATGAATGTATGGCAAAAAATAGTTAATTTTGATGCAAGACGTTCTGAAACCAATCGGCAAATTACTCGAAATGCTTAACTCGCCAAGAAAATCAAATTTTCCCACAACGAATGCCTGGCAAAAAATAGTTAATTTTGATGCAAGACGTTCTGAAACCAATCGGCAAATTACTCAGAATTCTTAATTCGCCGAGAAAATCACTTTTGTTCCACAATGAATGTCTGGCAATAAATAGTTCATTTTGATGCAAGCCGTTCTGAAACCAATCGGCAAATTACTCTAAATGCTTAACTCGCCGAGAAAATCACTTTTTTCCCACAATGAATGTCTGGCAATAAATAGTTAATTTTGATGCAGGACGTTCTGAAACCAATCGGCAAATTACTCAAAATGCTTAACTTGCCGAGAAAATCACCTTTGTTCCACAATGAATGCCTGGCAAAAAATAGTAAATTTCAATGCAAGCCGTTCTGAAACCAATCGGCAAATTACACAAAATGCTTAACTCGCCGAGAAAATCACTTTCATTCCACAATGAATATCTGGCAAAAAGTAGTAAATTTTAATGCAAGCCGTTCTGAAACCAATCGGCAAATTACTCAAAATGCTTAACTCGCCGAGATAATCACTTTTTTCCAACAATGAATGGCTGGCAAAAAATAGTTAATTGTGATGCAAGCCGTTCTGAAACCAATCGGCAAATTACTCAAAATGCTAAACTCGCCGAGAAAATCACTTTCTTTCCACAATGAATGCCTGGCAAAAAATAGTAAATTTCAAGGCAAGCCGTTCTGAAGCCAATCGGCAAATTACACAAAATGCTTAACTCGCCGAGAAAATAACTTTCTTTCCACAATGAATGTCTGGCAATAAATAGTTCATTTTGATGCAAGCCGTTCTGAAACCAATCGGCAAATTACTCAAAATGCTTAACTCGCCGAGAAAATCACTTTTGTTCCACAATGAATGCCTGGCAAAAATTAGTTCATTTTGATGCAAGCCGTTCTGAAACCAATCGGCAAATTACTCAAAATGCTTAACGCGTTGAGAAAATCACTTTTTCCCCACAATGAATGTATGGCAAAAAATAGTTAATTTTGATGCAAGACGTTCTGAAACCAATCGGCAAATTACTCAAAATGCTTAACTCGCCAAGAAAATCAAATTTTCCCACAACGAATGCCTGGCCAAAAATAGTTAATTTTGATGCAAGACGTTCTGAAACCAATCGGCAAATTACTCAGAATTCTTAATTCGCCGAGAAAATCACTTTTGTTCCACAATGAATGTCTGGCAATAAATAGTTCATTTTGATGCAAGCCGTTCTGAAACCAATCGGCAAATTACTCTAAATGCTTAACTCGCCGAGAAAATCACTTTTTTCCCACAATGAATGGCTGGCAAAAAAAATAGTAAATTTCAGTGCAAGACGTTCTGAAACTAATGGGCAAATTACTCAAAATGCTTAACTTGCCGAGAAAATCACCTTTGTTCCACAATGAATGCCTGGCAAAAAATAGTTAATTGTGATGCAAGCCGTTCTGAAACCAATCGGCAAATTACTCAAAATGCTTAACTCGCCGAGAAAATCACTTTCTTTCCACAATGAATGCCTGGCAAAAAATAGTAAATTTTAATGCAAGCCGTTCTGAAACCAATCGGCAAATTACTCAAAATGCTTAACTCGCCGAGAAAATCACTATTGTTCCACAATGAATGCCTGGCAAAAAATAGTAAATTTCAATGCAAGCCGTTCTGAAACCAATCGGCAAATTACACAAAATGCTTAACTCGCCGAGAAAATCACTTTCATTCCACAATGAATATCTGGCAAAAAGTAGTAAATTTTAATGCAAGCCGTTCTGAAACCAATCGGCAAATTACTCAAAATGCTTAACTCGCCAAGAAAATCAGTTTTTCCCACAATGAATGCCTGGCAAAAAATAGTTCATTTTGATGCAAGCCGTTCTGAAACCAATCGGCAAATTACTCAAAATGCTAAACTCGCCGAGATAATCACTTTTTTCCAACAATGAATGGCTGGCAAAAAAAATAGTAAATTTCAGTGCAAGACGTTCTGAAACTAATGGGCAAATTACTCAAAATGCTTAACTCGCCGAGAAAATCACTTTCTTTCCACAATGAATGCCTGGCAAAAAAGTAGTAAATTTCAAGGCAAGCCGTTCTGAAGCCAATCGGCAAATTACACAAAATGCTTAACTCGCCGAGAAAATAACTTTCTTTCCACAATGAATGTCTGGCAATAAATAGTTCATTTTGATGCAAGCCGTTCTGAAACCAATCGGCAAATTACTGAAAATGCTTAACTCGCCGAGAAAATCACTTTTGTTCCACAATGAATGCCTGGCAAAAATTAGTTCATTTTGATGCAAGCCGTTCTGAAACCAATCGGCAAATTACTCAAAATGCTTAACGCGTTGAGAAAATCACTTTTTCCCCACAATGAATGTATGGCAAAAAATAGTTAATTTTGATGCAAGACGTTCTGAAACCAATCGGCAAATTACTCGAAATGCTTAACTCGCCAAGAAAATCAAATTTTCCCACAACGAATGCCTGGCAAAAAATAGTTAATTTTGATGCAAGACGTTCTGAAACCAATCGGCAAATTACTCAGAATTCTTAATTCGCCGAGAAAATCACTTTTGTTCCACAATGAATGTCTGGCAATAAATAGTTCATTTTGATGCAAGCCGTTCTGAAACCAATCGGCAAATTACTCTAAATGCTTAACTCGCCGAGAAAATCACTTTTTTCCCACAATGAATGTCTGGCAATAAATAGTTAATTTTGATGCAGGACGTTCTGAAACCAATCGGCAAATTACTCAAAATGCTTAACTTGCCGAGAAAATCACCTTTGTTCCACAATGAATGCCTGGCAAAAAATAGTAAATTTCAATGCAAGCCGTTCTGAAACCAATCGGCAAATTACACAAAATGCTTAACTCGCCGAGAAAATCACTTTCATTCCACAATGAATATCTGGCAAAAAGTAGTAAATTTTAATGCAAGCCGTTCTGAAACCAATCGGCAAATTACTCAAAATGCTTAACTCGCCGAGATAATCACTTTTTTCCAACAATGAATGGCTGGCAAAAAATAGTTAATTGTGATGCAAGCCGTTCTGAAACCAATCGGCAAATTACTCAAAATGCTAAACTCGCCGAGAAAATCACTTTCTTTCCACAATGAATGCCTGGCAAAAAATAGTAAATTTCAAGGCAAGCCGTTCTGAAGCCAATCGGCAAATTACACAAAATGCTTAACTCGCCGAGAAAATAACTTTCTTTCCACAATGAATGTCTGGCAATAAATAGTTCATTTTGATGCAAGCCGTTCTGAAACCAATCGGCAAATTACTCAAAATGCTTAACTCGCCGAGAAAATCACTTTTGTTCCACAATGAATGCCTGGCAAAAATTAGTTCATTTTGATGCAAGCCGTTCTGAAACCAATCGGCAAATTACTCAAAATGCTTAACGCGTTGAGAAAATCACTTTTTCCCCACAATGAATGTATGGCAAAAAATAGTTAATTTTGATGCAAGACGTTCTGAAACCAATCGGCAAATTACTCAAAATGCTTAACTCGCCAAGAAAATCAAATTTTCCCACAACGAATGCCTGGCCAAAAATAGTTAATTTTGATGCAAGACGTTCTGAAACCAATCGGCAAATTACTCAGAATTCTTAATTCGCCGAGAAAATCACTTTTGTTCCACAATGAATGTCTGGCAATAAATAGTTCATTTTGATGCAAGCCGTTCTGAAACCAATCGGCAAATTACTCTAAATGCTTAACTCGCCGAGAAAATCACTTTTTTCCCACAATGAATGGCTGGCAAAAAAAATAGTAAATTTCAGTGCAAGACGTTCTGAAACTAATGGGCAAATTACTCAAAATGCTTAACTTGCCGAGAAAATCACCTTTGTTCCACAATGAATGCCTGGCAAAAAATAGTTAATTGTGATGCAAGCCGTTCTGAAACCAATCGGCAAATTACTCAAAATGCTTAACTCGCCGAGAAAATCACTTTCTTTCCACAATGAATGCCTGGCAAAAAATAGTAAATTTTAATGCAAGCCGTTCTGAAACCAATCGGCAAATTACTCAAAATGCTTAACTCGCCGAGAAAATCACTATTGTTCCACAATGAATGCCTGGCAAAAAATAGTAAATTTCAATGCAAGCCGTTCTGAAACCAATCGGCAAATTACACAAAATGCTTAACTCGCCGAGAAAATCACTTTCATTCCACAATGAATATCTGGCAAAAAGTAGTAAATTTTAATGCAAGCCGTTCTGAAACCAATCGGCAAATTACTCAAAATGCTTAACTCGCCAAGAAAATCAGTTTTTCCCACAATGAATGCCTGGCAAAAAATAGTTCATTTTGATGCAAGCCGTTCTGAAACCAATCGGCAAATTACTCAAAATGCTAAACTCGCCGAGATAATCACTTTTTTCCAACAATGAATGGCTGGCAAAAAAAATAGTAAATTTCAGTGCAAGACGTTCTGAAACTAATGGGCAAATTACTCAAAATGCTTAACTCGCCGAGAAAATCACTTTCTTTCCACAATGAATGCCTGGCAAAAAAGTAGTAAATTTCAAGGCAAGCCGTTCTGAAGCCAATCGGCAAATTACACAAAATGCTTAACTCGCCGAGAAAATAACTTTCTTTCCACAATGAATGTCTGGCAAAAAATAGTTCATTTTGATGCAAGCCGTTCTGAAACCAATCGGCAAAATGCTTAACGCGACGAGAAAATCATTTTCCCCACAATGAATGTCTGGCAATAAATAGTTAATTTCAATGCAAGCCGTTCTGAAACCAATCGGCAAATTACTCAAAATGCTTAACTCGCCGAGAAAATCACTTTCTTTCCACAATGAATGCCTGGCAAAAAATAGTAAATTTTAATGCAAGCCGTTCTGAAACCAATCGGCAAATTACTCAAAATGCTTAACTCGCCGAGAAAATCACTGTTGTTCCGCAATGAATGCCTGGCAAAAAATAGTAAATTTCAATGCAAGCCGTTCTGAAGCCAATCGGCAAATTACACAAAATGCTTAACTCGCCGAGAAAATCACTTTTTCCCCACAATGAATGGTTGGCAAAAAATAGTAAATTGCAGTGCAAGACGTTCTGAAACTAATGGGCAAATAACTCAAAATGCTTGACGCGCCGAGAAAATCACTTTTTTCCCCACAATGAATGCCTGGCAATAAATAGTTAATTTTGATGCAAGACGTTCTGAAACCAATCGGCAAATTACTCAAAATGCTTCACTTGCCGAGAAAATCACTTTTGTTCCACAATGAATGCCTGGCAAAAAATAGTAAATTTCAATGCAAGCCGTTCTGAAACCAATCGGCAAATTACACAAAATGCTTAACTCGCCGAGAAAATCACTTTCATTCCACAATGAATGTCTGGCAAAAATTAGTTCATTTTGATGCAAGCCGTTCTGAAACCAATCGGCAAATTACTCAAAATGCTTAACTCGCCGAGAAAATCACTTTTGTTCCACAATGAATGTCTGGCAAAAATTAGTTCATTTTGATGCAAGCCGTTCTGAAACCAATCGGCAAATTACTCAAAATGCTTGACGCGCCGAGAAAATCACTTAAAATCACTTTCATTCCACAATGAATGTCTGGCAATAAATAGTTAATTTTGATGCAGGACCTTCTGAAACCAATCGGCAAATTACTTAAAATGCTTAACTTGCCGAGAAAATCACCTTTGTTCCACAATGAATGCCTGGCAAAAAATAGATAATTGTGATGCAAGCCGTTCTGAAACCAATCGGCAAATTACTCAAAATGCTTAACTCGCCGAGAAAATCACTTTCTTTCCACAATGAATGTCTGGCAAAAAATAGTAAATTTTAATGCAAGCCGTTCTGAAACCAATCGGCAAATTACTCAAAATGCTTAATCGCCGAGAAAATCACTATTGTTCCACAATGAATGCCTGGCAAAAAATAGTAAATTTCAATGCAAGCCGTTCTGAAACCAATCGGCAAATTACACAAAATGCTTAACTCGCCGAGAAAATCACTTTCATTCCACAATGAATGTCTGGCAAAAAGTAGTAAATTTTAATGCAAGCCGTTCTGAAACCAATCGGCAAATTACTCAAAATGCTTAACTCGCCAAGAAAATCAGTTTTTCCCACAATGAATGCCTGGCAAAAAATAGTTCATTTTGATGCAAGCCGTTCTGAAACCAATCGGCAAATTACTCAAAATGCTAAACTCGCCGAGATAATCACTTTTTTCCGACAATGAATGGCTGGCAAAAAAAATAGTAAATTTCAGTGCAAGACGTTCTGAAACTAATGGGCAAATTACTCAAAATGCTTAACTCGCCGAGAAAATCACTTTTGTTCCACAATGAATGTCTGGCAAAAATTAGTTCATTTTGATGCAAGCCGTTCTGAAACCAATCGGCAAATTACTCAAAATGCTTAACTCGCCGAGAAAATCACTTTCTTTCCACAATGAATGCCTGGTAAAAATAGTAAATATTAATAAAGCCGTTCTGAAACCAATCGGCAAATTACTCAAAATGCTTAACTCGCCGAGAAAATCTCTATTGTTCCACAATGAATGCCTGGCAAAAAATAGTAAATTTCATTGCAAGCCGTTCTGAAACCAATCGGCAATTTACACAAAATGCTTAACTCGCCGAGAAAATCACTTTCATTCCACAATGAATGTCTGGCAAAAAATAGTAAATTTTAATGCAAGCCGTTCTGAAACCAATCGGCAAATTACTCAAAATGCTTAACTCGCCAAGAAAATCAGTTTTTCCCACAATGAATGCCTGGCAAAAAATAGTTGATTTTGATGCAAGCCGTTCTGAAACCAATCGGCAAATTACACAAAATGCTTAACTCGCCGAGAAAATCACTTTCATTCCACAATGAATGTCTGGCAAAAAATAGCAAATTTTAATGCAAGCCGTTCTGAAACCAATCGGCAAATTACTCAAAATGCTTAACTCGCCGAGAAAATCACTGTTGTTCCACAATGAATGCCTGGCAAAAAATAGTAAATTTCAATGCAAGCCGTTCTGAAACCAATCGGCAAAATGCTTAACGCGCCGAGAAAATCACTTGTTCCCCACAATGAATGTCTGGCAAAAAATAGTACATTTTGATGCAAGACGTTCTGAAACCAATCGGCAAATTACTCAAAATGCTTAACTCGCCAATGAAATCAGTTTTTTCCCACAATGAATGCCTGGCAAAAAATAGTTCATTTTGATGCAAGGCGTTCTGAAACCAATCGGCAAATTACTCAAAATGCTTAACTCGCCGAGAAAATCACTTTTGTTCCACAATGAATGTCTGGCAAAAAAGAGTAAATTTCAATGCAAGCCGTTCTGAAACCAATCGGCAAATTACTCAAAATGCTTAACGCGCCGAGAAAATCACTTTTTCCCCACAATGAACGTATGGCAAAAAATAGTAAATTTCAACGCAAGCCGTTCTGAAACCAATCGGCAAATTACTCAAAATTCTTAATTCGCCGAGAAAATCACTTTTGTTCCACAATGAATGTCTGGCAATAAATAGTTCATTTTGATGCAGGACGTTCTGAAACCAATCGGCAAATTACACAAAATGCTTAACTCGCCGAGAAAATCACTTTTTCCCCACAATGAATGGTTGGCAAAAAATAGTAAATTGCAGTGCAAGGCGATCTGAAACTAATGGGCAAATAACTCAAAATGCTTGACGCGCCGAGAAAATCACTTTTTTCCCACAATGAATGCCTGGCAATAAGTAGTTAATTTTGATGCAAGACGTTCTGAAACCAATCGGCAAATTACTCAAAATGCTTAACATGCCGAGAAAATCACTTTTGTTCCACAATGAATGCCTGGCAAAAGATAGTTAATTGTGAAGCAAGCCGTTCTGAAACCAATCGGCAAATTACTCAAAATGCTCAACTCGCCGAGAAAATCACTTTTTTTCCACAATGAATGTCTGGCAAAAAATAGTAAATTTCAACGCAAGCCGTTCTGAAACCAATCGGCAAATTACTCAAAATTCTTAACTCGCCGAGAAAATCACTTTTGTTCCACAATGAATGTCTGGCAAAAATTAGTTCATTTTGATGCAAACCGTTCTGAAACCAATCGGCAAATTACTCAAAATGCTTAACTTGCCGAGAAAATCACTTTCTTTCCACAATGAATGCCTGGCAAAAAATAGTAAATTTTAATGCAAGCCGTTCTGAAACCAATCGGCAAATTACTCAAAATGCTTAACTCGCCGAGAAAATCACTGTTGTTCCACAATGAATGCCTGACAAAAAATAGTAAATTTTGATGCAAGCCGTTCTGAAGCCAATCGGCAAATTACACAAAATGCTTAACTCGCCGAGAAAATCCCTTTCTTTCCACAATGAATGTATGGCAAAAAAGAGTAAATTTCAATGCAAGCCGTTCTGAAACCAATCGGCAAATTACTCAAAATGCTGAACGCGCCGAGAAAATCACTTTTCCCCACAATGAATGTATGGCAAAAAATAGTTAATTTTGATGCAAGACGTTCTGAAACCAATCGGCAAATTACTCAAAATGCTTAACTCGCTAGGAAAATCAAATTTTCCCACAACGAATGCCTGGCAAAAAATAGTTAATTTTGATGCAAGACGTTCTGAAACCAATCGGCAAATTACTCAAAATTCTTAATTCGCGGAGAAAAATCACTTTTTTCCCACAATGAATGTCTGGCAATAAATAGTTCATTTTGATGCAAGCCGTTCTGAAACCAATTGGCAAATTACTCAAAATGCTTAACTTGCCGAGAAAATCACTTTCTTTCCACAATGAATGCCTGGTAAAAATAGTAAATATTAATAAAGCCGTTCTGAAACCAATCGGCAAATTACTCAAAATGCTTAACTCGCCGAGAAAATCTCTATTGTTCCACAATGAATGCCTGGCAAAAAATAGTAAATTTCATTGCAAGCCGTTCTGAAACCAATCGGCAATTTACACAAAATGCTTAACTCGCCGAGAAAATCACTTTCATTCCACAATGAATGTCTGGCAAAAAATAGTAAATTTTAATGCAAGCCGTTCTGAAACCAATCGGCAAATTACTCAAAATGCTTAACTCGCCAAGAAAATCAGTTTTTCCCACAATGAATGCCTGGCAAAAAATAGTTCATTTTGATGCAAGCCGTTCTGAAACCAATCGGCAAATTACACAAAATGCTTAACTCGCCGAGAAAATCACTTTCATTCCACAATGAATGTCTGGCAAAAAATAGCAAATTTTAATGCAAGCCGTTCTGAAACCAATCGGCAAATTACTCAAAATGCTTAACTCGCCGAGAAAATCACTGTTGTTCCACAATGAATGCCTGGCAAAAAATAGTAAATTTCAATGCAAGCCGTTCTGAAACCAATCGGCAAAATGCTTAACGCGCCGAGAAATTCACTTGTTCCCCACAATGAATGTCTGGCAAAAAATAGTACATTTTGATGCAAGACGTTCTGAAACCAATCGGCAAATTACTCAAAATGCTTAACTCGCCAATGAAATCAGTTTTTTCCCACAATGAATGCCTGGCAAAAAATAGTTCATTTTGATGCAAGGCGTTCTGAAACCAATCGGCAAATTACTCAAAATGCTTAACTCGCCGAGAAAATCACTTTTGTTCCACAATGAATGTCTGGCAAAAAAGAGTAAATTTCAATGCAAGCCGTTCTGAAACCAATCGGCAAATTACTCAAAATGCTTAACGCGCCGAGAAAATCACTTTTTCCCCACAATGAACGTATGGCAAAAAATAGTAAATTTCAACGCAAGCCGTTCTGAAACCAATCGGCAAATTACTCAAAATTCTTAATTCGCCGAGAAAATCACTTTTGTTCCACAATGAATGTCTGGCAATAAATAGTTCATTTTGATGCAGGACGTTCTGAAACCAATCGGCAAATTACACAAAATGCTTAACTCGCCGAGAAAATCACTTTTTCCCCACAATGAATGGTTGGCAAAAAATAGTAAATTGCAGTGCAAGACGATCTGAAACTAATGGGCAAATAACTCAAAATGCTTGACGCGCCGAGAAAATCACTTTTTTCCCACAATGAATGCCTGGCAATAAGTAGTTAATTTTGATGCAAGACGTTCTGAAACCAATCGGCAAATTACTCAAAATGCTTAACATGCCGAGAAAATCACTTTTGTTCCACAATGAATGCCTGGCAAAAGATAGTTAATTGTGAAGCAAGCCGTTCTGAAACCAATCGGCAAATTACTCAAAATGCTCAACTCGCCGAGAAAATCACCTTTTTCCCACAATGAATGTCTGGCAAAAAATAGTAAATTTCAACGCAAGCCGTTCTGAAACCAATCGGCAAATTACTCAAAATGCTTAACTCGCCGAGAAAATCACTTTTGTTCCACAATGAATGTCTGGCAAAAATTAGTTCATTTTGATGCAAACCGTTCTGAAACCAATCGGCAAATTACTCAAAATGCTTAACTTGCCGAGAAAATCACTTTCTTTCCACAATGAATGCCTGGCAAAAAATAGTAAATTTTAATGCAAGCCGTTCTGAAACCAATCGGCAAATTACTCAAAATGCTTAACTCGCCGAGAAAATCACTGTTGTTCCACAATGAATGCCTGACAAAAAATAGTAAATTTTGATGCAAGCCGTTCTGAAGCCAATCGGCAAATTACACAAAATGCTTAACTCGCCGAGAAAATCCCTTTCTTTCCACAATGAATGTATGGCAAAAAAGAGTAAATTTCAATGCAAGCCGTTCTGAAACCAATCGGCAAATTACTCAAAATGCTGAACGCGCCGAGAAAATCACTTTTTCCCCACAATGAATGTATGGCAAAAAATAGTTAATTTTGATGCAAGACGTTCTGAAACCAATCGGCAAATTACTCAAAATGCTTAACTCGCTAGGAAAATCAAATTTTCCCACAACGAATGCCTGGCAAAAAATAGTTAATTTTGATGCAAGACGTTCTGAAACCAATCGGCAAATTACTCAAAATTCTTAATTCGCGGAGAAAAATCACTTTTTTCCCACAATGAATGTCTGGCAATAAATAGTTCATTTTGATGCAAGCCGTTCTGAAACCAATCGGCAAATTACTCAAAATGCTTAACTTGCCGAGAAAATCACTTTTGTTCCACAATGAATGCCTGGCAAAAAATCGTAAATTTTAATGCAAGCCGTTCTGAAACCAATCGGCAAATTACGCAAAATGCTTAACTCGCCGAGAAAATCACTATTGTTCCACAATGAATGCCTTGCAAAAAATAGTAAATTTCAATGCAAGCCGTTCTGAAACCAATCGGCAAATTACACAAAATGCTTAACTCGCCAAGAAAATCAGTTTTTCCCACAATGAATGCCTGGCAAAAAATAGTTCATTTTGATGCAAGCCGTTCTGAAACCAATCGGCAAATTACTCAAAATGCTAAACTCGCCGAGATAATCACTTTTTTCCAACAATGAATGGCTGTCAAAAAATAGTAAATTTCAGTGCAAGACGTTCTGAAACTAATGGGCAAATTAATCAAAATGCTTAACTCGCCGAGAAAATCACTTTTGTTCCACAATGAATGTCTGGCAAAAATTAGTTCATTTTGATGCAAGCCGTTCTGAAACCAATCGGCAAATTACTCAAAATGCTTAACTCGCCGAGAAAATCACTTTCTTTCCACAATGAATGCCTGGCAAAAAATAGTAAATTTCAATGCAAGCCGTTCTGAAACCAATCGGCAAATTGCACAAAATGCTTAACTCGCCGAGAAAATCACTTTCATTCCACAATGAATGTCTGGCAAAAAATAGTAAATTTTAATGCAAGCCGTTCTGAAACCAATCGGCAAATTACTCAAAATGCTTAACTCGCCAAGAAAATCAGTTTTTCCCACAATGAATGCCTGGCAAAAAATAGTTCATTTTGATGCAAGCCGTTCTGAAACCAATCGGCAAATGACTCAAAATGCTAAACTCGCCGAGATAATCACTTTTAACAACAATGAATGCCTGGCAAAAAATAGTAAATTTTAATGCAAGCCGTTCTGAAACCAATCGGCAAATTACTCAAAATGCTTAACTCGCCGAGAAAATCACTGTTGTTCCACAATGAATGCCTGACAAAAAATAGTAAATTTTGATGCAAGCCGTTCTGAAGCCAATCGGCAAATTACACAAAATGCTTAACTCGCCGAGAAAATCCCTTTCTTTCCACAATGAATGTATGGCAAAAAAGAGTAAATTTCAATGCAAGCCGTTCTGAAACCAATCGGCAAATTACTCAAAATGCTGAACGCGCCGAGAAAATCACTTTTCCCCACAATGAATGTATGGCAAAATATAGTTAATTTTGATGCAAGACGTTCTGAAACCAATCGGCAAATTACTCAAAATGCTTAACTCGCTAGGAAAATCAAATTTTCCCACAACGAATGCCTGGCAAAAAATAGTTAATTTTGATGCAAGACGTTCTGAAACCAATCGGCAAATTACTCAAAATTCTTAATTCGCGGAGAAAAATCACTTTTTTCCCACAATGAATGTCTGGCAATAAATAGTTCATTTTGATGCAAGCCGTTCTGAAACCAATCGGCAAATTACTCAAAATGCTTAACTTGCCGAGAAAATCACTTTCTTTCCACAATGAATGCCTGGTAAAAATAGTAAATATTAATAAAGCCGTTCTGAAACCAATCGGCAAATTACTCAAAATGCTTAACTCGCCGAGAAAATCTCTATTGTTCCACAATGAATGCCTGGCAAAAAATAGTAAATTTCATTGCAAGCCGTTCTGAAACCAATCGGCAATTTACACAAAATGCTTAACTCGCCGAGAAAATCACTTTCATTCCACAATGAATGTCTGGCAAAAAATAGTAAATTTTAATGCAAGCCGTTCTGAAACCAATCGGCAAATTACTCAAAATGCTTAACTCGCCAAGAAAATCAGTTTTTCCCACAATGAATGCCTGGCAAAAAATAGTTCATTTTGATGCAAGCCGTTCTGAAACCAATCGGCAAATTACACAAAATGCTTAACTCGCCGAGAAAATCACTTTCATTCCACAATGAATGTCTGGCAAAAAATAGCAAATTTTAATGCAAGCCGTTCTGAAACCAATCGGCAAATTACTCAAAATGCTTAACTCGCCGAGAAAATCACTGTTGTTCCACAATGAATGCCTGGCAAAAAATAGTAAATTTCAATGCAAGCCGTTCTGAAACCAATCGGCAAAATGCTTAACGCGCCGAGAAAATCACTTGTTCCCCACAATGAATGTCTGGCAAAAAATAGTACATTTTGATGCAAGACGTTCTGAAACCAATCGGCAAATTACTCAAAATGCTTAACTCGCCAATGAAATCAGTTTTTTCCCACAATGAATGCCTGGCAAAAAATAGTTCATTTTGATGCAAGGTGTTCTGAAACCAATCGGCAAATTACTCAAAATGCTTAACTCGCCGAGAAAATCACTTTTGTTCCACAATGAATGTCTGGCAAAAAAGAGTAAATTTCAATGCAAGCCGTTCTGAAACCAATCGGCAAATTACTCAAAATGCTTAACGCGCCGAGAAAATCACTTTTTCCCCACAATGAACGTATGGCAAAAAATAGTAAATTTCAACGCAAGCCGTTCTGAAACCAATCGGCAAATTACTCAAAATTCTTAATTCGCCGAGAAAATCACTTTTGTTCCACAATGAATGTCTGGCAATAAATAGTTCATTTTGATGCAGGACGTTCTGAAACCAATCGGCAAATTACACAAAATGCTTAACTCGCCGAGAAAATCACTTTTTCCCCACAATGAATGGTTGGCAAAAAATAGTAAATTGCAGTGCAAGACGATCTGAAACTAATGGGCAAATAACTCAAAATGCTTGACGCGCCGAGAAAATCACTTTTTTCCCACAATGAATGCCTGGCAATAAGTAGTTAATTTTGATGCAAGACGTTCTGAAACCAATCGGCAAATTACTCAAAATGCTTAACATGCCGAGAAAATCACTTTTGTTCCACAATGAATGCCTGGCAAAAGATAGTTAATTGTGAAGCAAGCCGTTCTGAAACCAATCGGCAAATTACTCAAAATGCTCAACTCGCCGAGAAAATCACTTTTTTCCCACAATGAATGTCTGGCAAAAAATAGTAAATTTCAACGCAAGCCGTTCTGAAACCAATCGGCAAATTACTCAAAATGCTTAACTCGCCGAGAAAATCACTTTTGTTCCACAATGAATGTCTGGCAAAAATTAGTTCATTTTGATGCAAACCGTTCTGAAACCAATCGGCAAATTACTCAAAATGCTTAACTTGCCGAGAAAATCACTTTCTTTCCACAATGAATGCCTGGCAAAAAATAGTAAATTTTAATGCAAGCCGTTCTGAAACCAATCGGCAAATTACTCAAAATGCTTAACTCGCCGAGAAAATCACTGTTGTTCCACAATGAATGCCTGACAAAAAATAGTAAATTTTGATGCAAGCCGTTCTGAAGCCAATCGGCAAATTACACAAAATGCTTAACTCGCCGAGAAAATCCCTTTCTTTCCACAATGAATGTATGGCAAAAAAGAGTAAATTTCAATGCAAGCCGTTCTGAAACCAATCGGCAAATTACTCAAAATGCTGAACGCGCCGAGAAAATCACTTTTTCCCCGCAATGAATGTATGGCAAAAAATAGTTAATTTTGATGCAAGACGTTCTGAAACCAATCGGCAAATTACTCAAAATGCTTAACTCGCTAGGAAAATCAAATTTTCCCACAACGAATGCCTGGCAAAAAATAGTTAATTTTGATGCAAGACGTTCTGAAACCAATCGGCAAATTACTCAAAATTCTTAATTCGCGGAGAAAAATCACTTTTTTCCCACAATGAATGTCTGGCAATAAATAGTTCATTTTGATGCAAGCCGTTCTGAAACCAATCGGCAAATTACTCAAAATGCTTAACTTGCCGAGAAAATCACTTTTGTTCCACAATGAATGCCTGGCAAAAAATCGTAAATTTTAATGCAAGCCGTTCTGAAACCAATCGGCAAATTACGCAAAATGCTTAACTCGCCGAGAAAATCACTATTGTTCCACAATGAATGCCTTGCAAAAAATAGTAAATTTCAATGCAAGCCGTTCTGAAACCAATCGGCAAATTACACAAAATGCTTAACTCGCCAAGAAAATCAGTTTTTCCCACAATGAATGCCTGGCAAAAAATAGTTCATTTTGATGCAAGCCGTTCTGAAACCAATCGGCAAATTACTCAAAATGCTAAACTCGCCGAGATAATCACTTTTTTCCAACAATGAATGGCTGTCAAAAAATAGTAAATTTCAGTGCAAGACGTTCTGAAACTAATGGGCAAATTAATCAAAATGCTTAACTCGCCGAGAAAATCACTTTTGTTCCACAATGAATGTCTGGCAAAAATTAGTTCATTTTGATGCAAGCCGTTCTGAAACCAATCGGCAAATTACTCAAAATGCTTAACTCGCCGAGAAAATCACTTTCTTTCCACAATGAATGCCTGGCAAAAAATAGTAAATTTCAATGCAAGCCGTTCTGAAACCAATCGGCAAATTGCACAAAATGCTTAAACTCGCCGAGAAAATCACTTTCATTCCACAATGAATGTCTGGCAAAAAATAGTAAATTTTAATGCAAGCCGTTCTGAAACCAATCGGCAAATTACTCAAAATGCTTAACTCGCCAAGAAAATCAGTTTTTCCCACAATGAATGCCTGGCAAAAAATAGTTCATTTTGATGCAAGCCGTTCTGAAACCAATCGGCAAATGACTCAAAATGCTAAACTCGCCGAGATAATCACTTTTAACAACAATGAATGGCTGGCAAAAAATAGTTAATTGTGATGCAAGCCGTTCTGAAACCAATCGGCAAATTACACAAAATGCTTAACCCGCCGAGAAAATCACTTTCATTCCACAATGAATGTCTGGCAAAAAATAGTAAATTTTAATGCAAGCCGTTCTGAAACCAATGGGCAAATTACTCAAAATGCTTAACTCGCCAAGAAAATCAGTTTTTCCCACAATGAATGCCTGGCAAAAAATAGTTCATTTTGATGCAAGCCGTTCTGAAACCAATCGGCAAATGACTCAAAATGCTAAACTCGCCGAGATAATCACTTTTTACCAACAATGAATGGCTGGCAAAAAAATAGTTAATTGTGATGCAAGCCGTTCTGAAACAAATCGGCAAATTACTCAAAATGCTTAACTTGCCGAGAAAATCACTTTCTTTCCACAATGAATGCCTGGCAAAAAATAGTAAATTTCAAGGCAAGCCGTTCTGAAGCCAATCGGCAAATTACACAAAATGCTTAACTCGCCGAGAAAATAACTTTCTTTCCACAATGAATGGTTGGCAAAAAATAGTAAATTGCAGTGCAAGACGATCTGAAACTAATGGGCAAATAACTCAAAATGCTTGACGCGCCGAGAAAATCACTTTTTTCCCACAATGAATGCCTGGCAATAAATAGTTAATTTTGATGCAAGACGTTCTGAAACCAATCGGCAAATTACTCAAAATGCTTAACATGCCGAGAAAATCACTTTTGTTCCACAATGAATGCCTGGCAAAAGATAGTTAATTGTGAAGCAAGCCGTTCTGAAACCAATCGGCAAATTACTCAAAATGCTCAACTCGCCGAGAAAATCACTTTTTTCCCACAATGAATGTCTGGCAAAAAATAGTAAATTTCAACGCAAGCCGTTCTGAAACCAATCGGCAAATTACTCAAAATGCTTAACTCGCCGAGAAAATCACTTTTGTTCCACAATGAATGTCTGGCAAAAATTAGTTCATTTTGATGCAAACCGTTCTGAAACCAATCGGCAAATTACTCAAAATGCTTAACTTGCCGAGAAAATCACTTTCTTTCCAAAATGAATGCCTGGCAAAAAATAGTAAATTTTAATGCAAGCCGTTCTGAAACCAATCGGCAAATTACTCAAAATGCTTAACTCGCCGAGAAAATCACTGTTGTTCCACAATGAATGCCTGACAAAAAATAGTAAATTTTGATGCAAGCCGTTCTGAAGCCAATCGGCAAATTACACAAAATGCTTAACTCGCCGAGAAAATCCCTTTCTTTCCACAATGAATGTATGGCAAAAAAGAGTAAATTTCAATGCAAGCCGTTCTGAAACCAATCGGCAAATTACTCAAAATGCTGAACGCGCCGAGAAAATCACTTTTTCCCCACAATGAATGTATGGCAAAAAATAGTTAATTTTGATGCAAGACGTTCTGAAACCAATCGGCAAATTACTCAAAATGCTTAACTCGCTAGGAAAATCAAATTTTCCCACAACGAATGCCTGGCAAAAAATAGTTAATTTTGATGCAAGACGTTCTGAAACCAATCGGCAAATTACTCAAAATTCTTAATTCGCGGAGAAAAATCACTTTTTTCCCACAATGAATGTCTGGCAATAAATAGTTCATTTTGATGCAAGCCGTTCTGAAACCAATCGGCAAATTACTCAAAATGCTTAACTTGCCGAGAAAATCACTTTTGTTCCACAATGAATGCCTGGCAAAAAATCGTAAATTTTAATGCAAGCCGTTCTGAAACCAATCGGCAAATTACGCAAAATGCTTAACTCGCCGAGAAAATCACTATTGTTCCACAATGAATGCCTTGCAAAAAATAGTAAATTTCAATGCAAGCCGTTCTGAAACCAATCGGCAAATTACACAAAATGCTTAACTCGCCAAGAAAATCAGTTTTTCCCACAATGAATGCCTGGCAAAAAATAGTTCATTTTGATGCAAGCCGTTCTGAAACCAATCGGCAAATTACTCAAAATGCTTAACTCGCCGAGAAAATCACTTTCTTTCCACAATGAATGCCTGACAAAAAATAGTAAATTTCAATGCAAGCCGTTCTGAAACCAATCGGCAAATTGCACAAAATGCTTAACTCGCCGAGAAAATCACTTTCATTCCACAATGAATGTCTGGCAAAAAATAGTAAATTTTAATGCAAGCCGTTCTGAAACCAATCGGCAAATTACTCAAAATGCTTAACTCGCCAAGAAAATCAGTTTTTCCCACAATGAATGCCTGGCAAAAAATAGTTCATTTTGATGCAAGCCGTTCTGAAACCAATCGGCAAATGACTCAAAATGCTAAACTCGCCGAGATAATCACTTTTAACAACAATGAATGGCTGGCAAAAAATAGTTAATTGTGATGCAAGCCGTTCTGAAACCAATCGGCAAATTACACAAAATGCTTAACTCGCCGAGAAAATCACTTTCATTCCACAATGAATGTCTGGCAAAAAATAGTAAATTTTAATGCAAGCCGTTCTGAAACCAATGGGCAAATTACTCAAAATGCTTAACTCGCCAAGAAAATCAGTTTTTCCCACAATGAATGCCTGGCAAAAAATAGTTCATTTTGATGCAAGCCGTTCTGAAACCAATCGGCAAATGACTCAAAATGCTAAACTCGCCGAGATAATCACTTTTTACCAACAATGAATGGCTGGCAAAAAAATAGTTAATTGTGATGCAAGCCGTTCTGAAACAAATCGGCAAATTACTCAAAATGCTTAACTTGCCGAGAAAATCACTTTCTTTCCACAATGAATGCCTGGCAAAAAATAGTAAATTTCAAGGCAAGCCGTTCTGAAGCCAATCGGCAAATTACACAAAATGCTTAACTCGCCGAGAAAATAACTTTCTTTCCACAATGAATGTCTGGCAAAAAATAGTTCATTTTGATGCAAGCCGTTCTGAAACTAATCGGCAAAATGCTTAACGCGACGAGAAAATCACTTTTTCCCCACAATGAATGTCTGGCAATAAATAGTTAATTTCAATGCAAGCCGTTCTGCAACCAATCGGCAAATTACTCAAAATGCTTAACTCGCCGAGAAAATCACTGTTGTTCCACAATGAATGCCTGGCAAAAAATAGTAAATTTCAATGCAAGCCGTTCTGAAGCCAATCGGCAAATTACACAAAATGCTTAACTCGCCGAGAAAATCACTTTTTCCCCACAATGAATGGTTGGCAAAAAATGGTAAATTGCAGTGCAAGACGTTCTGAAAATAATGGGCAAATAACTCAAAATGCTTGAAACGCCGAGAAAATCACTTTCTTTCCACAATGAATGCCTGGCAAAAAATAGTAAATTTCAATGCAAGCCGTTCTGAAACCAATCGGCAAATTACGCAAAATGCTTAACTCGCCGAGAAAATCACTATTGTTCCACAATGAATGCCTTGCAAAAAATAGTAAATTTCAATGCAAGCCGTTCTGAAACCAATCGGCAAATTACACAAAATGCTTAACTCGCCAAGAAAATCAGTTTTTCCCACAATGAATGCCTGGCAAAAAATAGTTCATTTTGATGCAAGCCGTTCTGAAACCAATCGGCAAATTACTCAAAATGCTAAACTCGCCGAGATAATCACTTTTTTCCAACAATGAATGGCTGTCAAAAAATAGTAAATTTCAGTGCAAGACGTTCTGAAACTAATGGGCAAATTAATCAAAATGCTTAACTCGCCGAGAAAATCACTTTTGTTCCACAATGAATGTCTGGCAAAAATTAGTTCATTTTGATGCAAGCCGTTCTGAAACCAATCGGCAAATTACTCAAAATGCTTAACTCGCCGAGAAAATCACTTTCTTTCCACAATGAATGCCTGGCAAAAAATAGTAAATTTCAATGCAAGCCGTTCTGAAACCAATCGGCAAATTGCACAAAATTCTTAACTCGCCGAGAAAATCACTTTCATTCCACAATGAATGTCTGGCAAAAAATAGTAAATTTTAATGCAAGCCGTTCTGAAACCAATCGGCAAATTACTCAAAATGCTTAACTCGCCAAGAAAATCAGTTTTTCCCACAATGAATGCCTGGCAAAAAATAGTTCATTTTGATGCAAGCCGTTCTGAAACCAATCGGCAAATGACTCAAAATGCTAAACTCGCCGAGATAATCACTTTTAACAACAATGAATGGCTGGCAAAAAATAGTTAATTGTGATGCAAGCCGTTCTGAAACCAATCGGCAAGTTACACAAAATGCTTAACTCGCCGAGAAAATCACTTTCATTCCACAATGAATGTCTGGCAAAAAATAGTAAATTTTAATGCAAGCCGTTCTGAAACCAATGGGCAAATTACTCAAAATGCTTAACTCGCCAAGAAAATCAGTTTTTCCCACAATGAATGCCTGGCAAAAAATAGTTCATTTTGATGCAAGCCGTTCTGAAACCAATCGGCAAATGACTCAAAATGCTAAACTCGCCGAGATAATCACTTTTTACCAACAATGAATGGCTGGCAAAAAAATAGTTAATTGTGATGCAAGCCGTTCTGAAACAAATCGGCAAATTACTCAAAATGCTTAACTTGCCGAGAAAATCACTTTCTTTCCACAATGAATGCCTGGCAAAAAATAGTAAATTTCAAGGCAAGCCGTTCTGAAGCCAATCGGCAAATTACACAAAATGCTTAACTCGCCGAGAAAATAACTTTCTTTCCACAATGAATGTCTGGCAAAAAATAGTTCATTTTGATGCAAGCCGTTCTGAAACTAATCGGCAAAATGCTTAACGCGACGAGAAAATCACTTTTTCCCCACAATGAATGTCTGGCAATAAATAGTTAATTTCAATGCAAGCCGTTCTGAAACCAATCGGCAAATTACTCAAAATGCTTAACTCGCCGAGAAAATCACTGTTGTTCCACAATGAATGCCTGGCAAAAAATAGTAAATTTCAATGCAAGCGTTCTGAAGCCAATCGGCAAATTACACAAAATGCTTAACTCGCCGAGAAAATCACTTTTTCCCCACAATGAATGGTTGGCAAAAAATGGTAAATTGCAGTGCAAGACGTTCTGAAACTAATGGGCAAATAACTCAAAATGCTTGAAACGCCGAGAAAATCACTTTCTTTCCACAATGAATGCCTGGCAAAAAATAGTAAATTTCAATGCAAGCCGTTCTGAAACCAATCGGCAAATTGCACAAAATGCTTAACTCGCCGAGAAAATCACTTTCATTCCACAATGAATGTCTGGCAAAAAATAGTAAATTTTAATGCAAGCCGTTCTGAAACCAATCGGCAAATTACTCAAAATGCTTAACTCGCCAAGAAAATCAGTTTTTCCCACAATGAATGCCTGGCAAAAAATAGTTCATTTTGATGCAAGCCGTTCTGAAACCAATCGGCAAATGACTCAAAATGCTAAACTCGCCGAGATAATCACTTTTAACAACAATGAATGGCTGGCAAAAAATAGTTAATTGTGATGCAAGCCGTTCTGAAACCAATCGGCAAATTACACAAAATGCTTAACTCGCCGAGAAAATCACTTTCATTCCACAATGAATGTCTGGCAAAAAATAGTAAATTTTAATGCAAGCCGTTCTGAAACCAATGGGCAAATTACTCAAAATGCTTAACTCGCCAAGAAAATCAGTTTTTCCCACAATGAATGCCTGGCAAAAAATAGTTCATTTTGATGCAAGCCGTTCTGAAACCAATCGGCAAATGACTCAAAATGCTAAACTCGCCGAGATAATCACTTTTTACCAACAATGAATGGCTGGCAAAAAAATAGTTAATTGTGATGCAAGCCGTGCTGAAACAAATCGGCAAATTACTCAAAATGCTTAACTAGCCGAGAAAATCACTTTCTTTCCACAATGAATGCCTGGCAAAAAATAGTAAATTTCAAGGCAAGCCGTTCTGAAACTAATCGGCAAAATGCTTAACGCGACGAGAAAATCACTTTTTCCCCACAATGAATGTCTGGCAATAAATAGTTAATTTCAATGCAAGCCGTTCTGAAACCAATCGGCAAATTACTCAAAATGCTTAACTCGCCGAGAAAATCACTGTTGTTCCACAATGAATGCCTGGCAAAAAATAGTAAATTTCAATGCAAGCCGTTCTGAAGCCAATCGGCAAATTACACAAAATGCTTAACTCGCCGAGAAAATCTCTTTTTCCCCACAATGAATGGTTGGCAAAAAATGGTAAATTGCAGTGCAAGACGTTCTGAAACTAATGGGCAAATAACACAAAATGCTTGAAACGCCGAGAAAATCACTTTTTTCCCACAATGAATGCCTGGCAATAAATAGTTAATTTTGATGGAAGACGTTCTGAAACCAATCGGCAAATTACTCAAAATGCTTAACTTGCCGAGAAAATCACTTTTGTTCCACAATGAATGCCTGGCAAAAAATAGTTAATTGTGATGCAAGCCGTTCTGAAACAAATCGGCAATTATTCAAAATGCTAAACTCGCCGAGATAATGATTTTTTTCCAACAATGAATGGCTGGCAAAAAATAGTAAATTTCAGTGCAAGACGTTCTGCAACGAATGGGCAAATTACTCAAAATGCTTAACTCGCCGAGAAAATCGCTTTTGTTCCACAATGAATGTCTGGCAAAAATTAGTTCATTTTGATGCAAGCCGTTCTGAAACCAATCGGCAAATTACTCAAAATGCATAACTCGCCGAGAAAATCACTTTCTTTCCACCATGAATGCCTGGCAAAAAATAGTAAATATTAATAAAGCCGTTCTGAAACCGATCGGCAAATTACTCAAAATGCTTAACTCGCCGAGAAAATCTCTATTGTTCCACAATGAATGCCTGGCAAAAAATAGTAAATTTCAATGCAAGCCGTTCTGAAACCAATCGGCAAATTACACAAAATGCTTAACTCGCCGAGAAAATCACTTTCATTCCACAATGAATGTCTGGCAAAAAATAGTAAATTTTAATGCAAGCCGTTCTGAAACCAATCGGCAAATTACTCAAAATGCTTA
Source organism: Scyliorhinus torazame (assembly GCF_047496885.1). Lineage (NCBI taxonomy): Eukaryota > Metazoa > Chordata > Chondrichthyes > Carcharhiniformes > Scyliorhinidae > Scyliorhinus > Scyliorhinus torazame. The sequence continues at coordinate 93,277,734 of NC_092719.1, forward strand.
ACTCGCCAAAAAAATCAGTTTTTCACACAATGAATGCCTGGCAAAAAATAGTTCATTTTGATGCAAGCCGTTCTGAAACCAATCGGCAAATGACTCAAAATGCTAAACTCGCCGAGATAATCTCTTTTTACCAACAATGAATGGCTGGCAAAAAATAGTTAATTGTGATGCCAGCCGTTCTGAAACCAATCGGCAAATTACTCAAAATGCTTAACTCGCCGAGAAAATCACTTTCTTTCCACAATGAATGCCTGGCAAAAAATAGTAAATTGCAGTGCAAGACGTTCTGAAACTAATGGGCAAATAACTCAAAATGCTTGAAACGCCGAGAAAATCACTTTTTTCCCACAATGAATGCCTGGCAATAAATAGTTAATTTTGATGGAAGACGTTCTGAAACCAATCGGCAAATTACTCAAAATGCTTAACTTGCCGAGAAAATCACTTTTGTTCCACAATGAATGCCTGGCAAAAAATAGTTAATTGTGATGCAAGCCGTTCTGAAACCAATCAGCAAATTACTCAAAATGCTTAACTCGCCGAGAAAATCACTTTTTTCCCACAATGAATGTCTGGCAAAAAATAGTAAATTTCAATGCAAGCCGTTCTGAAACCAATCGGCAAATTACTCAAAATCCTTAACTCGCCGAGAAAATCACTTTTTTCCCACAATGAAAGTCTGGCAAAAAATAGTAAATTTCAATGCAAGCCGTTCTGAAACCAATCGGCAAATTACTCAAAATGCTTAACTCGCCGAGAAAATCACTTTTCTTCCACAATGAATGTCTGGCAAAAATTAGTGAATTGCAGTGCAAGACGTTCTGAAACAAATGGGCAAATAACCCAAAATGCTTGACGCGCCGAGAAAATCACCTTTTTCCCACAATGAATGCCTGGCAATAAATAGTTAATATTGATGCAAGACGTTCTGAAACCAATCGGCAAATTACTCAAAATGCTTAACTTGCCGAGAAAATCACTTTTGTTCCACAATGAATGCCTGGCAAAAAATAGTTAATTGTGATGCAAGCCGTTCTGAAACAAATCGGCAATTATTCAAAATGCTAAACTCGCCGAGATAATGATTTTTTTCCAACAATGAATGGCTGGCAAAAAATAGTAAATTTCAGTGCAAGACGTTCTGCAACGAATGGGCAAATTACTCAAAATGCTTAACTCGCCGAGAAAATCGCTTTTGTTCCACAATGAATGTCTGGCAAAAATTAGTTCATTTTGATGCAAGCCGTTCTGAAACCAATCGGCAAATTACTCAAAATGCATAACTCGCCGAGAAAATCACTTTCTTTCCACCATGAATGCCTGGCAAAAAATAGTAAATATTAATAAAGCCGTTCTGAAACCGATCGGCAAATTACTCAAAATGCTTAACTCGCCGAGAAAATCTCTATTGTTCCACAATGAATGCCTGGCAAAAAATAGTAAATTTCAATGCAAGCCGTTCTGAAACCAATCGGCAAATTACACAAAATGCTTAACTCGCCGAGAAAATCACTTTCATTCCACAATGAATGTCTGGCAAAAAATAGTAAATTTTAATGCAAGCCGTTCTGAAACCAATCGGCAAATTACTCAAAATGCTTAACTCGCCAAAAAAATCAGTTTTTCACACAATGAATGCCTGGCAAAAAATAGTTCATTTTGATGCAAGCCGTTCTGAAACCAATCGGCAAATGACTCAAAATGCTAAACTCGCCGAGATAATCTCTTTTTACCAACAATGAATGGCTGGCAAAAAATAGTTAATTGTGATGCCAGCCGTTCTGAAACCAATCGGCAAATTACTCAAAATGCTTAACTCGCCGAGAAAATCACTTTCTTTCCACAATGAATGCCTGGCAAAAAATAGTAAATTGCAGTGCAAGACGTTCTGAAACTAATGGGCAAATAACTCAAAATGCTTGAAACGCCGAGAAAATCACTTTTTTCCCACAATGAATGCCTGGCAATAAATAGTTAATTTTGATGGAAGACGTTCTGAAACCAATCGGCAAATTACTCAAAATGCTTAACTTGCCGAGAAAATCACTTTTGTTCCACAATGAATGCCTGGCAAAAAATAGTTAATTGTGATGCAAGCCGTTCTGAAACCAATCAGCAAATTACTCAAAATGCTTAACTCGCCGAGAAAATCACTTTTTTCCCACAATGAATGTCTGGCAAAAAATAGTAAATTTCAATGCAAGCCGTTCTGAAACCAATCGGCAAATTACTCAAAATCCTTAACTCGCCGAGAAAATCACTTTTTTCCCACAATGAAAGTCTGGCAAAAAATAGTAAATTTCAATGCAAGCCGTTCTGAAACCAATCGGCAAATTACTCAAAATGCTTAACTCGCCGAGAAAATCACTTTTCTTCCACAATGAATGTCTGGCAAAAATTAGTGAATTGCAGTGCAAGACGTTCTGAAACAAATGGGCAAATAACCCAAAATGCTTGACGCGCCGAGAAAATCACCTTTTTCCCACAATGAATGCCTGGCAATAAATAGTTAATATTGATGCAAGACGTTCTGAAACCAATCGGCAAATTACTCAAAATGCTTAACTTGCCGAGAAAATCACTTTTGTTCCACAATGAATGCCTGGCAAAAAATAGTTAATTGTGATGCAAGCCGTTCTGAAACCAATCGGCAAATTACTCAAAATGCTCAACTCGCCGAGAAAATCACTTTTTTCCCACAATGAATGTCTGGCAAAAAATAGTAAATTTCAACGCAAGCCGTTCTGAAACCAATCGGCAAATTACTCAAAATGCTTAACTCGTCGAGAAAATCACTTTTTCCCCACAATGAAAGTCTGGCTAAAAATAGTAAATTTAAATGCAAGCCGTTCTGAAATCAATCGGCAAATTACTCAAAATGCTTAACTCGCCGACAAAATCACTTTCATTCCACAATGAATGTCTGGCAAAAAATAGTAAATTTTAATGCAAGCCGTTCTGAAACCAATGGGCAAATTACTCAAAATGCTTAACTCGCCAAGAAAATCAGTTTTTCCCACAATGAATGCCTGGCAAAAAATAGTTCATTTTGATGCAAGCCGTTCTGAAACCAATCGGCAAATGACTCAAAATGCTAAACTCGCCGAGATAATCACTTTTTACCAACAATGAATGGCTGGCAAAAAAATAGTTAATTGTGATGCAAGCCGTTCTGAAACAAATCGGCAAATTACTCAAAATGCTTAACTAGCCGAGAAAATCACTTTCTTTCCACAATGAATGCCTGGCAAAAAATAGTAAATTTCAAGGCAAGCCGTTCTGAAGCCAATCGGCAAATTACACAAAATGCTTAACTCGCCGAGAAAATAACTTTCTTTCCACAATGAATGTCTGGCAAAAAATAGTTCATTTTGATGCAAGCCGTTCTGAAACTAATCGGCAAAATGCTTAACGCGACGAGAAAATCACTTTTTCCCCACAATGAATGTCTAGCAATAAATAGTTAATTTCAATGCAAGTCGTTCTGAAACCAATCGGCAAATTACTCAAAATGCTTAACTCGCCGAGAAAATCACTGTTGTTCCACAATGAATGCCTGGCAAAAAATAGTAAATTTCAATGCAAGCCGTTCTGAAACTAATCGGCAAAATGCTTAACGCGACGAGAAAATCACTTTTTCCACACAATGAATGTCTGGCAATAAATAGTTAATTTCAATGCAAGCCGTTCTGAAACCAATCGGCAAATTACTCAAAATGCTTAACTCGCCGAGAAAATCACTGTTGTTCCACAATGAATGCCTGGCAAAAAATAGTAAATTTCAATGCAAGCCGTTCTGAAGCCAATCGGCAAATTACACAAAATGCTTAACTCGCCGAGAAAATCACTTTTTCCCCACAATGAATGGTTGGCAAAAAATGGTAAATTGCAGTGCAAGACGTTCTGAAACTAATGGGCAAATAACACAAAATGCTTGAAACGCCGAGAAAATCACTTTTATCCCACAATGAATGCCTGGCAATAAATAGTTAATTTTGATGGAAGACGTTCTGAAACCAATCGGCAAATTACTCAAAATGCTTAACTTGCCGAGAAAATCACTTTTGTTCCACAATGAATGCCTGGCAAAAAATAGTTAATTGTGATGCAAGCCGTTCTGAAACAAATCGGCAATTATTCAAAATGCTAAACTCGCCGAGATAATGATTTTTTTCCAACAATGAATGGCTGGCAAAAAATAGTAAATTTCAGTGCAAGACGTTCTGCAACGAATGGGCAAATTACTCAAAATGCTTAACTCGCCGAGAAAATCACTTTTGTTCCACAATGAATGTCTGGCAAAAATTAGTTCATTTTGATGCAAGCCGTTCTGAAACCAATCGGCAAATTACTCAAAATGCATAACTCGCCGAGAAAATCACTTTCTTTCCACCATGAATGCCTGGCAAAAAATAGTAAATATTAATAAAGCCGTTCTGAAACCGATCGGCAAATTACTCAAAATGCTTAACTCGCCGAGAAAATCTCTATTGTTCCACAATGAATGCCTGGCAAAAAATAGTAAATTTCAATGCAAGCCGTTCTGAAACCAATCGGCAAATTACACAAAATGCTTAACTCGCCGAGAAAATCACTTTCATTCCACAATGAATGTCTGGCAAAAAATAGTAAATTTTAATGCAAGCCGTTCTGAAACCAATCGGCAAATTACTCAAAATGCTTAACTCGCCAAAAAAATCAGTTTTTCACACAATGAATGCCTGGCAAAAAATAGTTCATTTTGATGCAAGCCGTTCTGAAACCAATCGGCAAATGACTCAAAATGCTAAACTCGCCGAGATAATCTCTTTTTACCAACAATGAATGGCTGGCACAAAATAGTTAATTGTGATGCAAGCCGTTCTGAAACCAATCGGCAAATTACTCAAAATGCTTAACTCGCCGAGAAAATCACTTTCTTTCCACAATGAATGCCTGGCAAAAAATAGTAAATTGCAGTGCAAGACGTTCTGAAACTAATGGGCAAATAACTCAAAATGCTTGAAACGCCGAGAAAATCACTTTTTTCCCACAATGAATGCCTGGCAATAAATAGTTAATTTTGATGGAAGACGTTCTGAAACCAATCGGCAAATTACTCAAAATGCTTAACTTGCCGAGAAAATCACTTTTGTTCCACAATGAATGCCTGGCAAAAAATAGTTAATTGTGATGCAAGCCGTTCTGAAACCAATCAGCAAATTACTCAAAATGCTTAACTCGCCGAGAAAATCACTTTTTTCCCACAATGAATGTCTGGCAAAAAATAGTAAATTTCAATGCAAGCCGTTCTGAAACCAATCGGCAAATTACTCAAAATGCTTAACTCGCCGAGAAAATCACTTTTTTCCCACAATGAAAGTCTGGCAAAAAATAGTAAATTTCAATGCAAGCCGTTCTGAAACCAATCGGCAAATTACTCAAAATGCTTAACTCGCCGAGAAAATCACTTTTCTTCCACAATGAATGTCTGGCAAAAATTAGTGAATTGCAGTGCAAGACGTTCTGAAACAAATGGGCAAATAACCCAAAATGCTTGACGCGCCGAGAAAATCACCTTTTTCCCACAATGAATGCCTGGCAATAAATAGTTAATTTTGATGCAAGACGTTCTGAAACCAATCGGCAAATTACTCAAAATGCTTAACTTGCCGAGAAAATCACTTTTGTTCCACAATGAATGCCTGGCAAAAAATAGTTAATTGTGATGCAAGCCGTTCTGAAACCAATCGGCAAATTACTCAAAATGCTCAACTCGCCGAGAAAATCACTTTTTTCCCACAATGAATGTCTGGCAAAAAATAGTAAATTTCAACGCAAGCCGTTCTGAAACCAATCGGCAAATTACTCAAAATGCTTAACTCGTCGAGAAAATCACTTTTTCCCCACAATGAAAGTCTGGCTAAAAATAGTAAATTTAAATGCAAGCCGTTCTGAAACCAATCGGCAAATTACTCAAAATGCTTAATTCGCCGACAAAATCACTTTCATTCCACAATGAATGTCTGGCAAAAAATAGTAAATTTTAATGCAAGCCGTTCTGAAACCAATGGGCAAATTACTCAAAATGCTTAACTCGCCAAGAAAATCAGTTTTTCCCACAATGAATGCCTGGCAAAAAATAGTTCATTTTGATGCAAGCCGTTCTGAAACCAATCGGCAAATTACTCAAAATGCTTAACTAGCCGAGAAAATCACTTTCTTTCCACAATGAATGCCTGGCAAAAAATAGTAAATTTCAAGGCAAGCCGTTCTGAAGCCAATCGGCAAATTACACAAAATGCTTAACTCGCCGAGAAAATAACTTTCTTTCCACAATGAATGTCTGGCAAAAAATAGTTCATTTTGATGCAAGCCGTTCTGAAACTAATCGGCAAAATGCTTAACGCGACGAGAAAATCACTTTTTCCCCACAATGATTGTCTGGCAATAAATAGTTAATTTCAATGCAAGCCGTTCTGAAACCAATCGGCAAATTACTCAAAATGCTTAACTCGCCGAGAAAATCACTGTTGTTCCACAATGAATGCCTGGCAAAAAATAGTAAATTTCAATGCAAGCCGTTCTGAAGCCAATCGGCAAATTACACAAAATGCTTAACTCGCCGAGAAAATCACTTTTTCCCCACAATGAATGGTTGGCAAAAAATGGTAAATTGCAGTGCAAGACGTTCTGAAACTAATGGGCAAATAACTCAAAATGCTTGAAACGCCGAGAAAATCACTTTTTTCCCACAATGAATGCCTGGCAATAAATAGTTAATTTTGATGGAAGACGTTCTGAAACCAATCGGCAAATTACTCAAAATGCTTAACTTGCCGAGAAAATCACTTTTGTTCCACAATGAATGCCTGGCAAAAAATAGTTAATTGTGATGCAAGCCGTTCTGAAACAAATCGGCAATTATTCAAAATGCTAAACTCGCCGAGATAATGATTTTTTTCCAACAATGAATGGCTGGCAAAAAATAGTAAATTTCAGTGCAAGACGTTCTGCAACGAATGGGCAAATTACTCAAAATGCTTAACTCGCCGAGAAAATCACTTTTGTTCCACAATGAATGTCTGGCAAAAATTAGTTCATTTTGATGCAAGCCGTTCTGAAACCAATCGGCAAATTACTCAAAATGCATAACTCGCCGAGAAAATCACTTTCTTTCCACCATGAATGCCTGGCAAAAAATAGTAAATATTAATAAAGCCGTTCTGAAACCGATCGGCAAATTACTCAAAATGCTTAACTCGCCGAGAAAATCTCTATTGTTCCACAATGAATGCCTGGCAAAAAATAGTAAATTTCAATGCAAGCCGTTCTGAAACCAATCGGCAAATTACACAAAATGCTTAACTCGCCGAGAAAATCACTTTCATTCCACAATGAATGTCTGGCAAAAAATAGTAAATTTTAATGCAAGCCGTTCTGAAACCAATCGGCAAATTACTCAAAATGCTTAGCTCGCCAAAAAAATCAGTTTTTCACACAATGAATGCCTGGCAAAAAATAGTTCATTTTGATGCAAGCCGTTCTGAAACCAATCGGCAAATGACTCAAAATGCTAAACTCGCCGAGATAATCTCTTTTTACCAACAATGAATGGCTGGCAAAAAATAGTTAATTGTGATGCAAGCCGTTCTGAAACCAATCGGCAAATTACTCAAAATGCTTAACTCGCCGAGAAAATCACTTTCTTTCCACAATGAATGCCTGGCAAAAAATAGTAAATTGCAGTGCAAGACGTTCTGAAACTAATGGGCAAATAACTCAAAATGCTTGAAACGCCGAGAAAATCACTTTTTTCCCACAATGAATGCCTGGCAATAAATAGTTAATTTTGATGGAAGACGTTCTGAAACCAATCGGCAAATTACTCAAAATGCTTAACTTGCCGAGAAAATCACTTTTGTTCCACAATGAATGCCTGGCAAAAAATAGTTAATTGTGATGCAAGCCGTTCTGAAACCAATCAGCAAATTACTCAAAATGCTTAACTCGCCGAGAAAATCACTTTTTTCCCACAATGAATGTCTGGCAAAAAATAGTAAATTTCAATGCAAGCCGTTCTGAAACCAATCGGCAAATTACTCAAAATGCTTAACTCGCCGAGAAAATCACTTTTTTCCCACAATGAAAGTCTGGCAAAAAATAGTAAATTTCAATGCAAACCGTTCTGAAACCAATCGGCAAATTACTCAAAATGCTTAACTCGCCGAGAAAATCACTTTTCTTCCACAATGAATGTCTGGCAAAAATTAGTGAATTGCAGTGCAAGACGTTCTGAAACAAATGGGCAAATAACCCAAAATGCTTGACGCGCCGAGAAAATCACCTTTTTCCCACAATGAATGCCTGGCAATAAATAGTTAATTTTGATGCAAGACATTCTGAAACCAATCGGCAAATTACTCAAAATGCTTAACTTGCCGAGAAAATCACTTTTGTTCCACAATGAATGCCTGGCAAAAAATAGTTAATTGTGATGCAAGCCGTTCTGAAACCAATCGGCAAATTACTCAAAATGCTCAACTCGCCGAGAAAATCACTTTTTTCCCACAATGAATGTCTGGCAAAAAATAGTAAATTTCAACGCAAGCCGTTCTGAAACCAATCGGCAAATTACTCAAAATGCTTAACTCGTCGAGAAAATCACTTTTTCCCCACAATGAAAGTCTGGCTAAAAATAGTAAATTTAAATGCAAGCCGTTCTGAAACCAATCGGCAAATTACTCAAAATGCTTAACTCGCCGACAAAATCACTTTTGTTCCACAATGAATGTCTGGCAAAAATTAGTTCATTTTGATGCAAGCCGTTCTGAAACCAATCGGCAAATTACTCAAAATGCTTAACTCGCCGAGAAAATCATTTCTTTCCACAATGAATGCCTGGCAAAAGATAGTAAATTTTAATGCACGCCGTTCTGAAACCAATCGGCAAATTACTCAAAATGGTTAACTCGCCGAGAAAATCTCTGCTGTTCCACAATGAGTGCCTGGCAAAAAATAGTAAATTTTAATGCACGCCGTTCTGAAGCCAATCGGCAAATTACACAAAATGCTTAACTCGCCGAGAAAATCACTTTCTTTCCACAATGAATGTCTGGCAAAAAAGAATAAATTTCAATGCAAGCCGTTCTGAAACCAATCGGCAAATTACTCAAAATGCTTAACGCGCCGAGAAAATCACTTTTTCCCCACAATGAATGTATGGCAAAAAATAGTTAATTTTGATGCAAGACGTTCTGAAACCAATCGGCAAATTACTCAAAATTCTTAATTCGCGAGAAAATCACTTTTGTTCCACAATGAATGTCAGGCAATAAATAGTTAATTGTGATGCAAGCCGTTCTGAAACCAATCGGCAAATTACTCAAAATGCTTAACTCGCCGAGAAAATCACTTTCTTTCCACAATGAATGCCTGGCAAAAAATAGTAAATTTTAATGCAAGCCGTTCTGAAACCAATCGGCAAATTACTCAAAATGCTTAACTCGCCGAGAAAATCACTATTGTTCCACAATGAATGCCTGGCAAAAAATAGTTGATTTTGATGCAAGCCGTTCTGAAACCAATCGGCAAATTGTTCAAAATGCTAAACTCGCCGAGATAATGACTTTTTTCCAACAATGAATGGCTGGCAAAAAATAGTAAATTTCAGTGCAAGACATTCTGCAACGAATGGGCAAATTACTCAAAATGCTTAACTCGCCGAGAAAATCACTTTTGTTCCACAATGAATGTCTGGCAAAAATTAGTTCATTTTGATGCAAGCCGTTCTGAAACCAATCGGCAAATTACTCAAAATGCATAACTCGCCGAGAAAATCACTTTCTTTCCACCATGAATGCCTGGCAAAAAATAGTAAATATTAATAAAGCCGTTCTGAAACCAATCGGCAAATTACTCAAAATGCTTAACTCGCCGAGAAAATCTCTATTGTTCCACAATGAATGCCTGGCAAAAAATAGTAAATTTCAATGCAAGCCGTTCTGAAACCAATCGGCAAATTACTCAAAATGCTAAACTCGCCGAGATAATCACTTTTTACCAACAATGAATGGCTGGCAAAAAATAGTTAATTGTGATGCAAGCCGTTCTGAAACCAATCGGCAAATTACTCAAAATGCTTAACTCGCCGAGAAAATCACTTTCTTTCCACAATGAATGCCTGGCAAAAAATAGTAAATTTCAAGGCAAGCCGTTCTGAAGCCAATCGGCAAATTACACAAAATGCTTAACTCGCCGAGAAAATAACTTTCTTTCCACAATGAATGTCTGGCAAAAAATAGTTCATTTTGATGCAAGCCGTTCTGAAACTAATCGGCAAAATGCTTAACGCGACGAGAAAATCACTTTTTTCCCACAATGAATGTCTGGCAAAAAATAGTAAATTTCAATGCAAGCCGTTCTGAAACCAATCGGCAAATTACTCAAAATGCTTAACTCGCCGAGAAAATCACTTTCTTTACACAATGAATGCCTGGCAAAAAATAGTAAATTTTAATGCAAGCCGTTCTGAAACCAATCGGCAAATTACTCAAAATGCTTAACTCGCCGAGAAAATGACTGTTGTTCCACAATGAATGCCTGGCAAAAAATAGTAAATTTTGATGCAAGCCGTTCTGAAGCCAATCGGGAAATTACACAAAATGCTTAACTCGCCGTGAAAATCACTTTCTTTCCACAATGAATGTCTGGCAAAAAATAATAAATTTTAATGCAAGCCGTTCTGAAACCAATCGGCAAATTACTCAAAATGCTTAACTCGCCAATAAAATCAGTTTTTCACACAATGAATGCCTGGCAAAAAATAGTTCATTTTGATGCAAGCCGTTCTGAAACAAATCGGCAAATTACTCAAAATGCTAAACTCGCCGAGATAATCACTTTTTTCCCCTCAATGAATGGCTGGCAAAAATTATTCATTTTGATGCAAGACGTTCTGAAACCAATCGGCAAATTACGCAAAATGCTTAACTCGCCGAGAAAATCACTTTTTCCCCACAATGAATGTTTGGCAAAAAATAGTAAATTTCAGTGCAAGACGTTCTGAAACTAATGGACAAATAACTCAAAATGCTTAACGCGCCGAGAAAATCAATTTTTTCCCACAATGAATGTCTGTCAATAAATAGTTAATTTTGATGCAAGACGTTATGAAACCAATCGGCAAATTACTGAAAATGCTTAACTTGCCGAGAAAATCACTTTTGTTCCACAATGAATGCCTGGCAAAAAATAGTTAATTGTGATGCAAGCCGTTCTGAAACCAATCGGCAAATTACTCAAAATGCTTAACTCGCCGAGAAAATCACTTTCTTTCCACAATGAATGCCTGGCAAAAAATAGTAAATTTTAATGCAAGCCGTTCTGAAACCAATCGGCAAATTACTCAAATGCTTAACTCGCCAAGAAAATCAATATTGTTCCACTATGAATGCCTGGCAAAAAATAGTAAATTTCAATGCAAGCCGTTCTGAAACCAATCGGCAAATTACACAAAATGCTTAACTCGCCGAGAAAATCACTTTACTTCCACAATGAATGTCTGGCAAAAAATAGTAAATTATAATGCAAGCCGTTCTGAAACCAATCGGCAAATTACTCAAAATTCTTAACTCGCCAAGAAAATCAGTTTTTCCCACAATGAATGCCTGGCACAAAATAGTTCATTTTGATGCAAGACGTTCTGAAACTAATGGGCAAATTACTCAAAATGCTTAACGCGCCGAGAAAATCACTTTTTTCTCACAATGAATGTCTGGCAATAAATAGTTAATTTTGATGCAAGATCTTCTGAAACCAATCGGCAAATTACTCAAAATGCTTAACTCGCCGAGAAAATCACTTTCTTTCCACAATGAATGCCTGGCAAAAAATAGTAAATTTCAATGCAAGCCGTTCTGAAGCCAATCGGCAAATTACACAAAATGCTTAACTCGCCCAGAAAATAACTTTCTTTCCACAATGAATGTCTGTCAAAAAATAGTTCATTTTGATGCAAGCCGTTCTGAAACCAGTCGGCAAAATGCTTAACGCGACGAAAAAAATCACTTTCTTTCCACAATGAATGTCTGGCAAAAAAGAGTAAATTTCAATGCAAGCCGTTCTGAAACCAATAGGCAAATTACTCAAAATGCTTAACTCGCCGAGAAAATCACTTTTTTCCCACAATGAAAGTCTGGCAAAAAATAGTACATTTCAATGCAAGCCGTTCTGAAACCAATCGGCAAATTACTCAAAATGCTTAACTCGCCGAGAAAATCACTTTTGTTCCACAATGAATGTCTGGCAAAAATTAGTTCATTTTGATGCAAGCCGTTCTGAAACCAACCGGCAAATTACTCAAAATGCTTAACTCGCCGAGAAAATCACTTTCTTTCCACAATGAATGCCTGGCAAAAAATAGTAAATTTTAATGCAAGCCGTTCTGAAACCAATCGGCAAATTACTCAAAATGCTTAACTCGCCGAGAAAATCACTGTTGTTCCACAATGAATGCCTGGCAAAAAATAGTAAATTTTGATGCAAGCCGTTCTGAAGCCAATCGGGAAATTACACAAAATGCTTAACTCGCCGAGAAAATCACTTTCTTTCCACAATGAATGTCTGGCAATAAATAGTTAATTTTGATGCAAGACCTTCTGAAACCAATCGGCAAATTACTCAAAATGCTTAACTCGCCGAGAAAATCACTTTTCTTCCACAATGAATGTCTGGCAAAAATTAGTGAATTGCAGTGCAAGACGTTCTGAAACAAATGGGCAAATAACCCAAAATGCTTGACGCGCCGAGAAAATCACCTTTTTCCCACAATGAATGCCTGGCAATAAATAGTTAATTTTGATGCAAGACGTTCTGAAACCAATCGGCAAATTACTCAAAATGCTTAACTTGCCGAGAAAATCACTTTTGTTCCACAATGAATGCCTGGCAAAAAATAGTTAATTGTGATGCAAGCCGTTCTGAAACCAATCGGCAAATTACTCAAAATGCTCAACTCGCCGAGAAAATCACTTTTTTCCCACAATGAATGTCTGGCAAAAAATAGTAAATTTCAACGCAAGCCGTTCTGAAACCAATCGGCAAATTACTCAAAATGCTTAACTCGTCGAGAAAATCACTTTTTCCCCACAATGAAAGTCTGGCAAAAAATAGTAAATTTTAATGCAAGCCGTTCTGAAACCAATCGGCAAATTACTCAAAATGCTTAACTCGCCGAGAAAATCACTGTTGTTCCACAATGAATGCCTGGCAAAAAATAGTAAATTTTGATGCAAGCCGTTCTGAAGCCAATCGGGAAATTACACAAAATGCTTAACTCGCCGAGAAAATCACTTTCTTTCCACAATGAATGTCTGGCAATAAATAGTTAATTTTGATGCAAGACCTTCTGAAACCAATCGGCAAATTACTCAAAATGCTTAACTCGCCGAGAAAATCACTTTTCTTCCACAATGAATGTCTGGCAAAAATTAGTGAATTGCAGTGCAAGACGTTCTGAAACAAATGGGCAAATAACCCAAAATGCTTGACGCGCCGAGAAAATCACCTTTTTCCCACAATGAATGCCTGGCAATAAATAGTTAATTTTGATGCAAGACGTTCTGAAACCAATCGGCAAATTACTCAAAATGCTTAACTTGCCGAGAAAATCACTTTTGTTCCACAATGAATGCCTGGCAAAAAATAGTTAATTGTGATGCAAGCCGTTCTGAAACCAATCGGCAAATTACTCAAAATGCTCAACTCGCCGAGAAAATCACTTTTTTCCCACAATGAATGTCTGGCAAAAAATAGTAAATTTCAACGCAAGCCGTTCTGAAACCAATCGGCAAATTACTCAAAATGCTTAACTCGTCGAGAAAATCACTTTTTCCCCACAATGAAAGTCTGGCTAAAAATAGTAAATTTAAATGCAAGCCGTTCTGAAACCAATCGGCAAATTACTCAAAATGCTTAACTCGCCGACAAAATCACTTTTGTTCCACAATGAATGTCTTGCAAAAATTAGTTCATTTTGATGCAAGCCGTTCTGAAACCAATCGGCAAATTACTCAAAATGCTTAACTCGCCGAGAAAATCATTTCTTTCCACAATGAATGCCTGGCAAAAGATAGTAAATTTTAATGCACGCCGTTCTGAAACCAATCGGCAAATTACTCAAAATGCTTAACTCGCCGAGAAAATCTCTGCTGTTCCACAATGAGTGCCTGGCAAAAAATAGTAAATTTTAATGCACGCCGTTCTGAAGCCAATCGGCAAATTACACAAAATGCTTAACTCGCCGAGAAAATCACTTTCTTTCCACAATGAATGTCTGGCAAAAAAGAATAAATTTCAATGCAAGCCGTTCTGAAACCAATCGGCAAATTACTCAAAATGCTTAACGCGCCGAGAAAATCACTTTTTCCCCACAATGAATTTATGGCAAAAAATAGTTAATTTTGATGCAAGACGTTCTGAAACCAATCGGCAAATTACTCAAAATTCTTAATTCGCGAGAAAATCACTTTTGTTCCACAATGAATGTCAGGCAATAAATAGTTAATTGTGATGCAAGCCGTTCTGAAACCAATCGGCAAATTACTCAAAATGCTTAACTCGCCGAGAAAATCACTTTCTTTCCACAATGAATGCCTGGCAAAAAATAGTAAATTTTAATGCAAGCCGTTCTGAAACCAATCGGCAAATTACTCAAAATGCTTAACTCGCCGAGAAAATCACTATTGTTCCACAATGAATGCCTGGCAAAAAATAGTTGATTTTGATGCAAGCCGTTCTGAAACCAATCGGCAAATTGTTCAAAATGCTAAACTCGCCGAGATAATGACTTTTTTCCAACAATGAATGGCTGGCAAAAAATAGTAAATTTCAGTGCAAGACATTCTGCAACGAATGGGCAAATTACTCAAAATGCTTAACTCGCCGAGAAAATCACTTTTGTTCCACAATGAATGTCTGGCAAAAATTAGTTCATTTTGATGCAAGCCGTTCTGAAACCAATCGGCAAATTACTCAAAATGCATAACTCGCCGAGAAAATCACTTTCTTTCCACCATGAATGCCTGGCAAAAAATAGTAAATATTAATAAAGCCGTTCTGAAACCAATCGGCAAATTACTCAAAATGCTTAACTCGCCGAGAAAATCTCTATTGTTCCACAATGAATGCCTGGCAAAAAATAGTAAATTTCAATGCAAGCCGTTCTGAAACCAATCGGCAAATTACTCAAAATGCTAAACTCGCCGAGATAATCACTTTTTACCAACAATGAATGGCTGGCAAAAAATAGTTAATTGTGATGCAAGCCGTTCTGAAACCAATCGGCAAATTACTCAAAATGCTTAACTCGCCGAGAAAATCACTTTCTTTCCACAATGAATGCCTGGCAAAAAATAGTAAATTTCAAGGCAAGCCGTTCTGAAGCCAATCGGCAAATTACACAAAATGCTTAACTCGCCGAGAAAATAACTTTCTTTCCACAATGAATGTCTGGCAAAAAATAGTTCATTTTGATGCAAGCCGTTCTGAAACTAATCGGCAAAATGCTTAACGCGACGAGAAAATCACTTTTTTCCCACAATGAATGTCTGGCAAAAAATAGTAAATTTCAATGCAAGCCGTTCTGAAACCAATCGGCAAATTACTCAAAATGCTTAACTCGCCGAGAAAATCACTTTCTTTACACAATGAATGCCTGGCAAAAAATAGTAAATTTTAATGCAAGCCGTTCTGAAACCAATCGGCAAATTACTCAAAATGCTTAACTCGCCGAGAAAATGACTGTTGTTCCACAATGAATGCCTGGCAAAAAATAGTAAATTTTGATGCAAGCCGTTCTGAAGCCAATCGGGAAATTACACAAAATGCTTAACTCGCCGAGAAAATCACTTTCTTTCCACAATGAATGTCTGGCAAAAAATAATAAATTTTAATGCAAGCCGTTCTGAAACCAATCGGCAAATTACTCAAAATGCTTAACTCGCCAATAAAATCAGTTTTTCACACAATGAATGCCTGGCAAAAAATAGTTCATTTTGATGCAAGCCGTTCTGAAACAAATCGGCAAATTACTCAAAATGCTAAACTCGCCGAGATAATCACTTTTTTCCCCTCAATGAATGGCTGGCAAAAATAGTTCATTTTGATGCAAGACGTTCTGAAACCAATCGGCAAATTACGCAAAATGCTTAACTCGCCGAGAAAATCACTTTTTCCCCACAATGAATGTTTGGCAAAAAATAGTAAATTTCAGTGCAAGACGTTCTGAAACTAATGGACAAATAACTCAAAATGCTTAACGCGCCGAGAAAATCAATTTTTTCCCACAATGAATGTCTGGCAATAAATAGTTAATTTTGATGCAAGACGTTATGAAACCAATCGGCAAATTACTGAAAATGCTTAACTTGCCGAGAAAATCACTTTTGTTCCACAATGAATGCCTGGCAAAAAATAGTTAATTGTGATGCAAGCCGTTCTGAAACCAATCGGCAAATTACTCAAAATGCTTAACTCGCCGAGAAAATCACTTTCTTTCCACAATGAATGCCTGGCAAAAAATAGTAAATTTTAATGCAAGCCGTTCTGAAACCAATCGGCAAATTACTCAAATGCTTAACTCGCCAAGAAAATCAATATTGTTCCACTATGAATGCCTGGCAAAAAATAGTAAATTTCAATGCAAGCCGTTCTGAAACCAATCGGCAAATTACACAAAATGCTTAACTCGCCGAGAAAATCACTTTACTTCCACAATGAATGTCTGGCAAAAAATAGTAAATTATAATGCAAGCCGTTCTGAAACCAATCGGCAAATTACTCAAAATTCTTAACTCGCCAAGAAAATCAGTTTTTCCCACAATGAATGCCTGGCACAAAATAGTTCATTTTGATGCAAGACGTTCTGAAACTAATGGGCAAATTACTCAAAATGCTTAACGCGCCGAGAAAATCACTTTTTTCTCACAATGAATGTCTGGCAATAAATAGTTAATTTTGATGCAAGATCTTCTGAAACCAATCGGCAAATTACTCAAAATGCTTAACTCGCCGAGAAAATCACTTTCTTTCCACAATGAATGCCTGGCAAAAAATAGTAAATTTCAATGCAAGCCGTTCTGAAGCCAATCGGCAAATTACACAAAATGCTTAACTCGCCCAGAAAATAACTTTCTTTCCACAATGAATGTCTGTCAAAAAATAGTTCATTTTGATGCAAGCCGTTCTGAAACCAGTCGGCAAAATGCTTAACGCGACGAAAAAAATCACTTTCTTTCCACAATGAATGTCTGGCAAAAAAGAGTAAATTTCAATGCAAGCCGTTCTGAAACCAATAGGCAAATTACTCAAAATGCTTAACTCGCCGAGAAAATCACTTTTTTCCCACAATGAAAGTCTGGCAAAAAATAGTACATTTCAATGCAAGCCGTTCTGAAACCAATCGGCAAATTACTCAAAATGCTTAACTCGCCGAGAAAATCACTTTTGTTCCACAATGAATGTCTGGCAAAAATTAGTTCATTTTGATGCAAGCCGTTCTGAAACCAACCGGCAAATTACTCAAAATGCTTAACTCGCCGAGAAAATCACTTTCTTTCCACAATGAATGCCTGGCAAAAAATAGTAAATTTTAATGCAAGCCGTTCTGAAACCAATCGGCAAATTACTCAAAATGCTTAACTCGCCGAGAAAATCACTGTTGTTCCACAATGAATGCCTGGCAAAAAATAGTAAATTTTGATGCAAGCCGTTCTGAAGCCAATCGGAAAATTACACAAAATGCTTAACTCGCCGAGAAAATCACTTTCTTTCCACAATGAATGTCTGGCAATAAATAGTTAATTTTGATGCAAGACCTTCTGAAACCAATCGGCAAATTACTCAAAATGCTTAACTCGCCGAGAAAATCACTTTCTTTCCACAATGAATGCCTGGCAAAAAATAGTAAATTTCAATGCAAGCCGTTCTGAAGCCAATCGGCAAATTACACAAAATGCTTAACTCGCCGAGAAAATAACTTTCTTTCCACAATGAATGTCTGGCAAAAAATAGTTCATTTTGATGCAAGCCGTTCTGAAACCAATCGGCAAAATGCTTAACGCGACGAGAAAAATCACTTTTTTCCCACAATGAATGTCTGGCAATAAATAGTTAATTTCAATGCAAGCCGTTCTGAAACCAATAGGCAAATTACTCAAAATGCTTAACTCGCCGAGAAAATCACTTTCTTTCCACAATGAATGCCTGGCAAAAAATAGTAAATTTTAATGCAAGCCGTTCTGAAACCAATCGGCAAATTACTCAAAATTCTTAACTCGCCGAGAAAATCACTTTTGTTCCTCAATGAATGCCTGGCAAAAAATAGTTAATTGTGATGCAACCCGTTCTGAAACCAATCGGCAAATTACTCAAAATGCTTAAATCGCCGAGAAAATAACTTTTTTCCCACAACGAATGGTTGGCAAAAAATAGTAAATTTCAATGCAAGCCGTTCTGAAACCAATCGGCAAATTACTCAAAATGCTTAACTCGCAGAGAAAATCACTTTCTTTCCACAATGAATGTCTGGCAAAAAATAGTAAATTTTAATGCAAGCCGTTCTGAAACCAATCGGCAAATTACTCAAAATGCTTAACTCGCCGAGAAAATCACTGTTGTTCCACAATGAATGCCTGGCAAAAAAATAGTAAATTTCAATGCAAGCCGTTCTGAAACCAATCGGCAAAATGCTTAACGCGCCGAGAAAATCCCTTGTTCCCCACAATGAATGTCTGGCAAAAAATAGTACATTTTGATGCAAGACGTTCTGAAACCAATCGGCAAATTATTCAAAATGCTTAACTCGCCAATGAAATCAGTTTTTTCCCACAATGAATGCCTGGCAAAAAAATAGTTCATTTTGATGCAAGGCGTTCTGAAACCAATCGGCAAATTACTCAAAATGCTTAACTCGCCGAGAAAATCACTTTTTTCCCACAATGAATGTCTGGCAATAAATAGTTAATTTCGATGCAGGACGTTCTGAAACCAATCGGCAAATTACTCAAAATGCTTAACTTGCCGAGAAAATCACTTTTGTTCCACAATGAATGCCTGGCAAAAAATAGTTAATTGTGATGCAAGCCGTTCTGAAACCAATCGGCAAATTACTCAAAATGCTTAACTCGCCGAAAAAATCACTTTCTTTCCACAATGAATGCCTGGCAATAAATAGTTAATTTTGATGCAGGACGTTCTGAAACCAATCGGCAAATTACTCAAAATGCTTAACTCGCCGAGAAAATCACTTTTTTCCCACAATGAATGTCTGGCAATAAATAGTTAATTTTGATGCAGGACGTTCTGAAACCAATCGGCAAATTACTCAAAATGCTTAACTTGCCGAGAAAATCACTTTTGTTCCACAATGAATGCCTGGCAAAAAATAGTTAATTGTGATGCAAGCCGTTCTGAAACCAATCGGCAAATTACTCAAAATGCTTAACTCGCCGAAAAAATCACTTTCTTTCCACAATGAATGCCTGGCAATAAATAGTTAATTTTGATGCAGGACGTTCTGAAACCAATCGGCAAATTACTCAAAATGCTTAACTCGCCGAGAAAATCACTATTGTTCCACAATGAATGCCTGGCAAAAAATAGTAAATTTCAATGCAAGCCGTTCTGAAACCAATCGGCAAATTACACAAAATGCTTCACTCGCCGAGAAAATCACTTTCATTCCACAATGAATGTCTGGCAAAAAATAGTAAATTTTAATGCAAGCCGTTCTGAAACCAATCGGCAAATTACTCAAAATGCTTAACTCGCCAAGAAAATCAGTTTTTCCCACAATGAATGCCTGGCAAAAAATAGTTCATTTTGATGCAAGCCGTTCTGAAACCAATCGGCAAATTACTCAAAATGCTAAACTCGCCGAGATAATCACTTTTTTCCAACAATGAATGGCTGGCAAAAAATAGTAAATTTCAGTGCAAGACGTTCTGAAACTAATGGGCAAATTACTCAAAATGCTTAACTCGCCGAGAAAATCACTTTTGTTCCACAATGAATGTCTGGCAAAAATTAGTTCATTTTGATGCAAGCCGTTCTGAAACCAATCGGCAAATTACTCAAAATGCTTAACTCGCCGAGAAAATCACTATTGTTCCACAATGAATGCCTGGCAAAAAATAGTAAATTTCAGTGCAAGACGTTCTGAAACTAATGGACAAATAACTCAAAATGCTTAACGCGCCGAGAAAATCACTTTTTTCTCACAATGAATGTCTGGCAATAAATAGTTAATTTTGATGCAAGATCTTCTGAAACCAATCGGCAAATTACTCAAAATGCATAACTCGCCGAGAAAATCACTTTCTTTCCACAATGAATGCCTGGCAAAAAATAGTAAATTTCAATGCAAGCCGTTCTGAAGCCAATCGGCAAATTGCACAAAATGCTTAACTCGCCCAGAAAATAACTTTCTTTCCACAATGAATGTCTGTCAAAAAATAGTTCAGTTTGATGCAAGCCGTACTGAAACCAGTCGGCAAAATGCTTAACGCGACGAAAAAAATCACTTTCTTTCCACAATGAATGTCTGGCAAAAAAGAGTAAATTTCAATGCAAGCCGTTCTGAAACCAATAGGCAAATTACTCAAAATGCTTAACTCGCCGAGAAAATCACTTTTTTCCCACAATGAAAGTCTGGCAAAAAATAGTACATTTCAATGCAAGCCGTTCTGAAACCAATCGGCAAATTACTCAAAATGCTTAACTCGCCGAGAAAATCACTTTTGTTCCACAATGAATGTCTGGCAAAAATTAGTTCATTTTGATGCAAGCCGTTCTGAAACCAACCGGCAAATTACTCAAAATGCTTAACTCGCCGAGAAAATCACTTTCTTTCCACAATGAATGCCTGGCAAAAAATAGTAAATTTTAATGCAAGCCGTTCTGAAACCAATCGGCAAATTACTCAAAATGCTTAACTCGCCGAGAAAATCACTGTTGTTCCACAATGAATGCCTGGCAAAAAATAGTAAATTTTGATGCAAGCCGTTCTGAAGCCAATCGGGAAATTACACAAAATGCTTAACTCGCCGAGAAAATCACTTTCTTTCCACAATGAATGTCTGGCAATAAATAGTTAATTTTGATGCAAGACCTTCTGAAACCAATCGGCAAATTACTCAAAATGCTTAACTCGCCGAGAAAATCACTTTCTTTCCACAATGAATGCCTGGCAAAAAATAGTAAATTTCAATGCAAGCCGTTCTGAAGCCAATCGGCAAATTACACAAAATGCTTAACTCGCCGAGAAAATAACTTTCTTTCCACAATGAATGTCTGGCAAAAAATAGTTCATTTTGATGCAAGCCGTTCTGAAACCAATCGGCAAAATGCTTAACGCGACGAGAAAAATCACTTTTTTCCCACAATGAATGTCTGGCAATAAATAGTTAATTTCAATGCAAGCCGTTCTGAAACCAATAGGCAAATTACTCAAAATGCTTAACTCGCCGAGAAAATCACTTTCTTTCCACAATGAATGCCTGGCAAAAAATAGTAAATTTTAATGCAAGCCGTTCTGAAACCAATCGGCAAATTACTCAAAATTCTTAACTCGCCGAGAAAATCACTTTTGTTCCTCAATGAATGCCTGGCAAAAAATAGTTAATTGTGATGCAACCCGTTCTGAAACCAATCGGCAAATTACTCAAAATGCTTAAATCGCCGAGAAAATAACTTTTTTCCCACAACGAATGGTTGGCAAAAAATAGTAAATTTCAATGCAAGCCGTTCTGAAACCAATCGGCAAATTACTCAAAATGCTTAACTCGCAGAGAAAATCACTTTCTTTCCACAATGAATGTCTGGCAAAAAATAGTAAATTTTAATGCAAGCCGTTCTGAAACCAATCGGCAAATTACTCAAAATGCTTAACTCGCCGAGAAAATCACTGTTGTTCCACAATGAATGCCTGGCAAAAAAATAGTAAATTTCAATGCAAGCCGTTCTGAAACCAATCGGCAAAATGCTTAACGCGCCGAGAAAATCCCTTGTTCCCCACAATGAATGTCTGGCAAAAAATAGTACATTTTGATGCAAGACGTTCTGAAACCAATCGGCAAATTACTCAAAATGCTTAACTCGCCAATGAAATCAGTTTTTTCCCACAATGAATGCCTGGCAAAAAAATAGTTCATTTTGATGCAAGGCGTTCTGAAACCAATCGGCAAATTACTCAAAATGCTTAACTCGCCGAGAAAATCACTTTTTTCCCACAATGAATGTCTGGCAATAAATAGTTAATTTCGATGCAGGACGTTCTGAAACCAATCGGCAAATTACTCAAAATGCTTAACTTGCCGAGAAAATCACTTTTGTTCCACAATGAATGCCTGGCAAAAAATAGTTAATTGTGATGCAAGCCGTTCTGAAACCAATCGGCAAATTACTCAAATAGCTTAACTCGCCGAAAAAATCACTTTCTTTCCACAATGAATGCCTGGCAATAAATAGTTAATTTTGATGCAGGACGTTCTGAAACCAATCGGCAAATTACTCAAAATGCTTAACTCGCCGAGAAAATCACTTTTTTCCCACAATGAATGTCTGGCAATAAATAGTTAATTTTGATGCAGGACGTTCTGAAACCAATCGGCAAATTACTCAAAATGCTTAACTTGCCGAGAAAATCACTTTTGTTCCACAATGAATGCCTGGCAAAAAAATAGTTAATTGTGATGCAAGCCGTTCTGAAACCAATCGGCAAATTACTCAAAATGCTTAACTCGCCGAAAAAATCACTTTCTTTCCACAATGAATGCCTGGCAATAAATAGTTAATTTTGATGCAGGACGTTCTGAAACCAATCGGCAAATTACTCAAAATGCTTAACTCGCCGAGAAAATCACTATTGTTCCACAATGAATGCCTGGCAAAAAATAGTAAATTTCAATGCAAGCCGTTCTGAAACCAATCGGCAAATTACACAAAATGCTTCACTCGCCGAGAAAATCACTTTCATTCCACAATGAATGTCTGGCAAAAAATAGTAAATTTTAATGCAAGCCGTTCTGAAACCAATCGGCAAATTACTCAAAATGCTTAACGCGCCGAGAAAATCCCTTGTTCCCCACAATGAATGTCTGGCAAAAAATAGTACATTTTGATGCAAGACGTTCTGAAACCAATCGGCAAATTACCCAAAATGCTTAACTCGCCAATGAAATCAGTTTTTTCCCACAATGAATGCCTGGCAAAAAAATAGTTCATTTTGATGCAAGGCGTTCTGAAACCAATCGGCAAATTACTCAAAATGCTTAACTCGCCGAGAAAATCACTTTTTTCCCACAATGAATGTCTGGCAATAAATAGTTAATTTCGATGCAGGACGTTCTGAAACCAATCGGCAAATTACTCAAAATGCTTAACTTGCCGAGAAAATCACTTTTGTTCCACAATGAATGCCTGGCAAAAAATAGTTAATTGTGATGCAAGCCGTTCTGAAACCAATCGGCAAATTACTCAAAATGCTTAACTCGCCGAAAAAATCACTTTCTTTCCACAATGAATGCCTGGCAATAAATAGTTAATTTTGATGCAGGACGTTCTGAAACCAATCGGCAAATTACTCAAAATGCTTAACTCGCCGAGAAAATCACTTTTTTCCCACAATGAATGTCTGGCAATAAATAGTTAATTTTGATGCAGGACGTTCTGAAACCAATCGGCAAATTACTCAAAATGCTTAACTTGCCGAGAAAATCACTTTTGTTCCACAATGAATGCCTGGCAAAAAATAGTTAATTGTGATGCAAGCCGTTCTGAAACCAATCGGCAAATTACTCAAAATGCTTAACTCGCCGAAAAAATCACTTTCTTTCCACAGTGAATGCCTGGCAATAAATAGTTAATTTTGATGCAGGACGTTCTGAAACCAATCGGCAAATTACTCAAAATGCTTAACTCGCCGAGAAAATCACTATTGTTCCACAATGAATGCCTGGCAAAAAATAGTAAATTTTAATGCAAGCCGTTCTGAAACCAATCGGCAAATTACACAAAATGCTTAACTCGCCGAGAAAATAACTTTCTTTCCACAATGAATGTCTGGCAAAAAATAGTTCATTTTGATGCAAGCCGTTCTGAAACCAATCGGCAAAATGCTTAACGCGACGAGAAAAATCACTTTTTTCCCACAATGAATGTCTGGCAATAAATAGTTAATTTCAATGCAAGCCGTTCTGAAACCAATAGGCAAATTACTCAAAATGCTTAACTCGCCGAGAAAATCACTTTCTTTCCACAATGAATGCCTGGCAAAAAATAGTAAATTTTAATGCAAGCCGTTCTGAAACCAATCGGCAAATTACTCAAAATTCTTAACTCGCCGAGAAAATCACTTTTGTTCCTCAATGAATGCCTGGCAAAAAATAGTTAATTGTGATGCAACCCGTTCTGAAACCAATCGGCAAATTACTCAAAATGCTTAAATCGCCGAGAAAATAACTTTTTTCCCACAACGAATGGTTGGCAAAAAATAGTAAATTTCAATGCAAGCCGTTCTGAAACCAATCGGCAAATTACTCAAAATGCTTAACTCGCAGAGAAAATCACTTTCTTTCCACAATGAATGTCTGGCAAAAAATAGTAAATTTTAATGCAAGCCGTTCTGAAACCAATCGGCAAATTACTCAAAATGCTTAACTCGCCGAGAAAATCACTGTTGTTCCACAATGAATGCCTGGCAAAAAAATAGTAAATTTCAATGCAAGCCGTTCTGAAACCAATCGGCAAAATGCTTAACGCGCCGAGAAAATCCCTTGTTCCCCACAATGAATGTCTGGCAAAAAATAGTACATTTTGATGCAAGACGTTCTGAAACCAATCGGCAAATTATTCAAAATGCTTAACTCGCCAATGAAATCAGTTTTTTCCCACAATGAATGCCTGGCAAAAAAATAGTTCATTTTGATGCAAGGCGTTCTGAAACCAATCGGCAAATTACTCAAAATGCTTAACTCGCCGAGAAAATCACTTTTTTCCCACAATGAATGTCTGGCAATAAATAGTTAATTTCGATGCAGGACGTTCTGAAACCAATCGGCAAATTACTCAAAATGCTTAACTTGCCGAGAAAATCACTTTTGTTCCACAATGAATGCCTGGCAAAAAATAGTTAATTGTGATGCAAGCCGTTCTGAAACCAATCGGCAAATTACTCAAAATGCTTAACTCGCCGAAAAAATCACTTTCTTTCCACAATGAATGCCTGGCAATAAATAGTTAATTTTGATGCAGGACGTTCTGAAACCAATCGGCAAATTACTCAAAATGCTTAACTCGCCGAGAAAATCACTTTTTTCCCACAATGAATGTCTGGCAATAAATAGTTAATTTTGATGCAGGACGTTCTGAAACCAATCGGCAAATTACTCAAAATGCTTAACTTGCCGAGAAAATCACTTTTGTTCCACAATGAATGCCTGGCAAAAAATAGTTAATTGTGATGCAAGCCGTTCTGAAACCAATCGGCAAATTACTCAAAATGCTTAACTCGCCGAAAAAATCACTTTCTTTCCACAATGAATGCCTGGCAATAAATAGTTAATTTTGATGCAGGACGTTCTGAAACCAATCGGCAAATTACTCAAAATGCTTAACTCGCCGAGAAAATCACTATTGTTCCACAATGAATGCCTGGCAAAAAATAGTAAATTTCAATGCAAGCCGTTCTGAAACCAATCGGCAAATTACACAAAATGCTTCACTCGCCGAGAAAATCACTTTCATTCCACAATGAATGTCTGGCAAAAAATAGTAAATTTTAATGCAAGCCGTTCTGAAACCAATCGGCAAATTACTCAAAATGCTTAACTCGCCAAGAAAATCAGTTTTTCCCACAATGAATGCCTGGCAAAAAATAGTTCATTTTGATGCAAGCCGTTCTGAAACCAATCGGCAAATTACTCAAAATGCTAAACTCGCCGAGATAATCACTTTTTTCCAACAATGAATGGCTGGCAAAAAATAGTAAATTTCAGTGCAAGACGTTCTGAAACTAATGGGCAAATTACTCAAAATGCTTAACTCGCCGAGAAAATCACTTTTGTTCCACAATGAATGTCTGGCAAAAATTAGTTCATTTTGATGCAAGCCGTTCTGAAACCAATCGGCAAATTACTCAAAATGCTTAACTCGCCGAGAAAATCACTATTGTTCCACAATGAATGCCTGGCAAAAAATAGTAAATTTCAGTGCAAGACGTTCTGAAACTAATGGACAAATAAGTCAAAATGCTTAACGCGCCGAGAAAATCACTTTTTTCTCACAATGAATGTCTGGCAATAAATAGTTAATTTTGATGCAAGATCTTCTGAAACCAATCGGCAAATTACTCAAAATGCTTAACTCGCCGAGAAAATCACTTTCTTTCCACAATGAATGCCTGGCAAAAAATAGTAAATTTCAATGCAAGCCGTTCTGAAGCCAATCGGCAAATTGCACAAAATGCTTAACTCGCACAGAAAATAACTTTCTTTCCACAATGAATGTCTGTCAAAAAATAGTTCAGTTTGATGCAAGCCGTACTGAAACCAGTCGGCAAAATGCTTAACGCGACGAAAAAAATCACTTTCTTTCCACAATGAATGTCTGGCAAAAAAGAGTAAATTTCAATGCAAGCCGTTCTGAAACCAATAGGCAAATTACTCAAAATGCTTAACTCGCCGAGAAAATCACTTTTTTCCCACAATGAAAGTCTGGCAAAAAATAGTACATTTCAATGCAAGCCGTTCTGAAACCAATCGGCAAATTACTCAAAATGCTTAACTCGCCGAGAAAATCACTTTTGTTCCACAATGAATGTCTGGCAAAAATTAGTTCATTTTGATGCAAGCCGTTCTGAAACCAACCGGCAAATTACTCAAAATGCTTAACTCGCCGAGAAAATCACTTTCTTTCCACAATGAATGCCTGGCAAAAAATAGTAAATTTTAATGCAAGCCGTTCTGAAACCAATCGGCAAATTACTCAAAATGCTTAACTCGCCGAGAAAATCACTGTTGTTCCACAATGAATGCCTGGCAAAAAATAGTAAATTTTGATGCAAGCCGTTCTGAAGCCAATCGGGAAATTACACAAAATGCTTAACTCGCCGAGAAAATCACTTTCTTTCCACAATGAATGTCTGGCAATAAATAGTTAATTTTGATGCAAGACCTTCTGAAACCAATCGGCAAATTACTCAAAATGCTTAACTCGCCGAGAAAATCACTTTCTTTCCACAATGAATGCCTGGCAAAAAATAGTAAATTTCAATGCAAGCCGTTCTGAAGCCAATCGGCAAATTACACAAAATGCTTAACTCGCCGAGAAAATAACTTTCTTTCCACAATGAATGTCTGGCAAAAAATAGTTCATTTTGATGCAAGCCGTTCTGAAACCAATCGGCAAAATGCTTAACGCGACGAGAAAAATCACTTTTTTCCCACAATGAATGTCTGGCAATAAATAGTTAATTTCAATGCAAGCCGTTCTGAAACCAATAGGCAAATTACTCAAAATGCTTAACTCGCCGAGAAAATCACTTTCTTTCCACAATGAATGCCTGGCAAAAAATAGTAAATTTTAATGCAAGCCGTTCTGAAACCAATCGGCAAATTACTCAAAATTCTTAACTCGCCGAGAAAATCACTTTTGTTCCTCAATGAATGCCTGGCAAAAAATAGTTAATTGTGATGCAACCCGTTCTGAAACCAATCGGCAAATTACTCAAAATGCTTAAATCGCCGAGAAAATAACTTTTTTCCCACAACGAATGGTTGGCAAAAAATAGTAAATTTCAATGCAAGCCGTTCTGAAACCAATCGGCAAATTACTCAAAATGCTTAACTCGCAGAGAAAATCACTTTCTTTCCACAATGAATGTCTGGCAAAAAATAGTAAATTTTAATGCAAGCCGTTCTGAAACCAATCGGCAAATTACTCAAAATGCTTAACTCGCCGAGAAAATCACTGTTGTTCCACAATGAATGCCTGGCAAAAAAATAGTAAATTTCAATGCAAGCCGTTCTGAAACCAATCGGCAAAATGCTTAACGCGCCGAGAAAATCCCTTGTTCCCCACAATGAATGTCTGGCAAAAAATAGTACATTTTGATGCAAGACGTTCTGAAACCAATCGGCAAATTACTCAAAATGCTTAACTCGCCAATGAAATCAGTTTTTTCCCACAATGAATGCCTGGCAAAAAAATAGTTCATTTTGATGCAAGGCGTTCTGAAACCAATCGGCAAATTACTCAAAATGCTTAACTCGCCGAGAAAATCACTTTTTTCCCACAATGAATGTCTGGCAATAAATAGTTAATTTCGATGCAGGACGTTCTGAAACCAATCGGCAAATTACTCAAAATGCTTAACTTGCCGAGAAAATCACTTTTGTTCCACAATGAATGCCTGGCAAAAAATAGTTAATTGTGATGCAAGCCGTTCTGAAACCAATCGGCAAATTACTCAAATAGCTTAACTCGCCGAAAAAATCACTTTCTTTCCACAATGAATGCCTGGCAATAAATAGTTAATGTTGATGCAGGACGTTCTGAAACCAATCGGCAAATTACTCAAAATGCTTAACTCGCCGAGAAAATCACTTTTTTCCCACAATGAATGTCTGGCAATAAATAGTTAATTTTGATGCAGGACGTTCTGAAACCAATCGGCAAATTACTCAAAATGCTTAACTTGCCGAGAAAATCACTTTTGTTCCACAATGAATGCCTGGCAAAAAAATAGTTAATTGTGATGCAAGCCGTTCTGAAACCAATCGGCAAATTACTCAAAATGCTTAACTCGCCGAAAAAATCACTTTCTTTCCACAATGAATGCCTGGCAATAAATAGTTAATTTTGATGCAGGACGTTCTGAAACCAATCGGCAAATTACTCAAAATGCTTAACTCGCCGAGAAAATCACTATTGTTCCACAATGAATGCCTGGCAAAAAATAGTAAATTTCAATGCAAGCCGTTCTGAAACCAATCGGCAAATTACACAAAATGCTTCACTCGCCGAGAAAATCACTTTCATTCCACAATGAATGTCTGGCAAAAAATAGTAAATTTTAATGCAAGCCGTTCTGAAACCAATCGGCAAATTACTCAAAATGCTTAACGCGCCGAGAAAATGCGTTGTTCCCCACAATGAATGTCTGGCAAAAAATAGTACATTTTGATGCAAGACGTTCTGAAACCAATCGGCAAATTACCCAAAATGCTTAACTCGCCAATGAAATCAGTTTTTTCCCACAATGAATGCCTGGCAAAAAAATAGTTCATTTTGATGCAAGGCGTTCTGAAACCAATCGGCAAATTACTCAAAATGCTTAACTCGCCGAGAAAATCACTTTTTTCCCACAATGAATGTCTGGCAATAAATAGTTAATTTCGATGCAGGACTTTCTGAAACCAATCGGCAAATTACTCAAAATGCTTAACTTGCCGAGAAAATCACTTTTGTTCTACAATGAATGCCTGGCAAAAAATAGTTAATTGTGATGCAAGCCGTTCTGAAACCAATCGGCAAATTACTCAAAATGCTTAACTCGCCGAAAAAATCACTTTCTTTCCACAATGAATGCCTGGCAATAAATAGTTAATTTTGATGCAGGACGTTCTGAAACCAATCGGCAAATTACTCAAAATGCTTAACTCGCCGAGAAAATCACTTTTTTCGCACAATGAATGTCTGGCAATAAATAGTTAATTTTGATGCAGGACGTTCTGAAACCAATCGGCAAATTACTCAAAATGCTTAACTTGCCGAGAAAATCACTTTTGTTCCACAATGAATGCCTGGCAAAAAATAGTTAATTGTGATGCAAGCCGTTCTGAAACCAATCGGCAAATTACTCAAAATGCTTAACTCGCCGAAAAAATCACTTTCTTTCCACAGTGAATGCCTGGCAATAAATAGTTAATTTTGATGCAGGACGTTCTGAAACCAATCGGCAAATTACTCAAAATGCTTAACTCGCCGAGAAAATCACTATTGTTCCACAATGAATGCCTGGCAAAAAATAGTAAATTTTAATGCAAGCCGTTCTGAAACCAATCGGCAAATTACTCAAAATGCTTAACTCGCCAAGAAAATCAGTTTTTCCCACAATGAATGCCTGGCAAAAAATAGTTCATTTTGATGCAAGCCGTTCTGAAACCAATCGGCAAATTACTCAAAATGCTAAACTCGCCGAGATAATCACTTTTTTCCAACAATGAATGGCTGGCAAAAAATAGTAAATTTCAGTGCAAGACGTTCTGAAACTAATGGGCAAATTACTCAAAATGCTTAACTCGCCGAGAAAATCACTTTTGTTCCACAATGAATGTCTGGCAAAAATTAGTTCATTTTGATGCAAGCCGTTCTGAAACCAATCGGCAAATTACTCAAAATGCTTAACTCGCCGAGAAAATCACTATTGTTCCACAATGAATGCCTGGCAAAAAATAGTAAATTTCAATGCAAGCCGTTCTGAAACCAATCGGCAAATTACACAAAATGCCGAGAAAATTTCAATGCAAGCCGTTCTGAAACCAATCGGCAAATTACACAAAATGCTTCACTCGCCGAGAAAATCACTTTCATTCCACAATGAATGTCTGGCAAAAAATAGTAAATTTTAATGCAAGCCGTTCTGAAACCAATCGGCAAATTACTCAAAATGCTTAACTCGCCAAGAAAATCAGTTTTTCCCACAATGAATGCCTGGCAAAAAATAGTTCATTTTGATGCAAGCCGTTCTGAAACCAATCGGCAAATTACTCAAAATGCTAAACTCGCCGAGATAATTACTTTTTTCCAACAATGAATGGCTGGCAAAAAATAGTAAATTTCAGTGCAAGACGTTCTGAAACTAATGGGCAAATTACTCAAAATGCTTAACTCGCCGAGAAAATCACTTTTGTTCCACAATGAATGTCTGGCAAAAATTAGTTCATTTTGATGCAAGCCGTTCTGAAACCAATCGGCAAATTACTCAAAATGCTTAACTCGCCGAGATAATCACTTTTTTCCCACAATTAATGCCTGGCAAAAAATAGTAAATTTCAGTGCAAGACGTTCTGAAACTAATGGGCAAATAACTCAAAATGCTTAACGCGCCGACAAAATCACTTTTTTCCCACAATGAATGCCTGGCAATAAATAGTTAATTTTGATGCAGGACGTTCTGAAACCAATCGGCAAATTACTCAAAATGCTTAACTCGCCAAGAAAATCAGTTTTTCCCACAATGAATGCCTGGCAAAAATAGTTAATTGTGATGCAAGCCGTTCTGAAACCAATCGGCAAATTACTCAAAATGCTTAACTCGCCGAGAAAATCACTATTGTTCCACAATGAATGCCTGGCAAAAAATAGTAAATTTCAATGCAAGCCGTTCTGAAACCAATCGGCAAATTACACAAAATGCTTAACTCGCCGAGAAAATCACTTTCTTTCCACAACGAATGTCTGGCAAAAAATAGTAAATTTTAATGCAAGCCGTTCTGAAACCAATCGGCAAATTACTCAAAAGGCTTAACTCGCCAAGAAATTCAGTTTTTCCCACAATGAATGCCTGGCAGAAAATAGTTCATTTTGATGCAAGCCGTTCTGAAACCAATCGGCAAATGACTCAAAATGCTAAACTCGCCGAGATAATCACTTTTAACAACAATGAATGGCTGGCAAAAAATAGTTAATTGTGATGCAAGCCGTTCTGAAACCAATCGGCAAATTACTCAAAATGCTTAACTCGCCGAGAAAATCACTTTCTTTCCACAATGAATGCCTGGCAAAAAATAGTAAATTTCAAGGCAAGCCGTTCTGAAGCCAATCGGGAAATTACACAAAATGCTTAACTCGCCGAGAAAATAACTTTCTTTCCACAATGAATGTCTGGCAAAACATAGTTCATTTTGATGCAAGCCGTTCAGAAACCAATCGGCAAAATGCTTAACGCGACGAGAAAATCACTTTTTCCCCACAATGAATGTCTGGCAATAAATAGTTTATTTCAATGCAAGCCGTTCTGAAACCAATCGTCAAATTACTCAAAATGCTTAACTCGCCGAGAAAATCACTTTCTTTCCACAATGAATGCCTGGCAAAAAATAGTAAATTTTAATGCAAGCCGTTCTGAAACCAATCGGCAAATTACTCAAAATGCTTAACTCGCCGAGAAAATCACTGTTGTTCCACAATGAATGCCTGGCAAAAAATAGTAAATTTCAATGCAAGCCGTTCTGAAGCCAATCGGCAAATTACACAAAATGCTTAACTCGCTGAGAAAATCACTTTTTCCCCACAATGAATGGTTGGCAAAAAATAGTAAATTGCAGTGCAAGATGTTCTGAAACTAATGGGCAAATAACTCAAAATGCTTGACGCGCCGAGAAAATCACTTTTTTCCCACAATGAATGCCTGGCAATAAATAGTTAATTTTGATGCAAGCCGTTCTGAAACCAATCGGCAAATTACTCAAAATGCTTAACTCGCCGAGAAAATCACTTTCTTTCCACAATGAATGCCTGGCAAAAAATAGTAAATTTCAATGCAAGCCGTTCTGAAGCCAATCGGCAAATTACACAAAATGCTTAACTCGCCGAGAAAATCACTTTTTCCCCACAATGAATGGTTGGCAAAAAATAGTAAATTGCAGTGCAAGACGTTCTGAAACAAATGGGCAAATAACCCAAAATGCTTGACGCGCCGAGAAAATCACCTTTTTCCCACAATGAATGCCTGGCAATAAATAGTTAATTTTGATGCAAGTCGTTCTGAAACCAATCGGCAAATTACTCAAAATGCTTAACTTGCCGAGAAAATCACTTTTGTTCCACAATGAATGCCTGGCAAAAAATAGTTAATTGTGATGCAAGCCGTTCTGAAACCAATCGGCAAATTACTCAAAATGCTCAACTCGCCGAGAAAATCACTTTTTTCCCACAATGAATGTCTGGCAAAAAATAGTAAATTTCAACGCAAGCCGTTCTGAAACCAATCGGCAAATTACTCAAAATGCTTAACTCGCCGAGAAAATCACTTTTGTTCCACAATGAATGTCTGGCAAAAATTAGTTCATTTTGATGCAAGCCGTTCTGAAACCAATCGGCAAATTACTCAAAATGCTTAACTCGCCGAGAAAATCACTTTCTTTCCACAATGAATGCCTGGCAAAAAATAGTAAATTTTAATGCACGCCGTTCTGAAGCCAATCGGCAAATTACACAAAATGCTGAACTCGCCGAGAAAATCACTTTCTTTCCACAATGAATGTCTGGCAAAAAAGAGTAAATTTCAATGCAAGCCGTTCTGAAACCAATCGGCAAATTACTCAAAATGCTTAACGCGCCGAGAAAATCACTTTTTCCCCACAATGAATGTCTGGCAAAAAATAGTTAATTTTGATGCAAGACGTTCTGAAACCAATCGGCAAATTACTCAAAATTCTTAATTCGCCGAGAAAATCACTTTTGTTCCACAATGAATGTCTGGCAATAAATAGTTCATTTTGATGCAAGCCGTTCTGAAACCAATCGGCAAATTACTGTAAATGCTTAACTCGCCGAGAAAATCACTTTTTTCCCACAATGAATGTCTGGCAATAAATAGTTAATTTTGATGCAGGACGTTCTGAAACCAATCGGCAAATTACTCAAAATGTTTAACTTGCCGAGTAAATCACTTTTGTTCCACAATGAATGCCTGGCAAAAAATAGTTAATTATGATGCAAGCCGTTCTGAAACCAATCGGCAAATTACTCAAAATGCTTAACGCGCCGAGAAAATCACTTTCTTTCCACAATGAATGCCTGGCAAAAAATAGTAAATTTTAATGCAAGCCGTTCTGAAACCAATCGGCAAATTACTCAAAATGCTTAACTCGCAGAGAAAATCACTATTGTTCCACAATGAATGCCTGGCAAAAAATAGTTGATTTTGATGCAAGCCGTTCTGAAACCAATCGGCAAATTGTTCAAAATGCTAAACTCGCCGAGATAATGACTTTTTTCCAACAATGAATGGCTGGCAAAAAATAGTAAATTTCAGTGCAAGACGTTCTGCAACGAATGGGCAAATTACTCAAAATGCATAACTCGCCGAGAAAATCACTTTTGTTCCACAATGAATGTCTGGCAAAAATTAGTTCATTTTGATGCAAGCCGTTCTGAAACCAATCGGCAAATTACTCAAAATGCTTAACTCGCCGAGAAAATAACTTTCTTTCCACAATGAATGTCTGGCAAAACATAGTTCATTTTGATGCAAGCCGTTCAGAAACCAATCGGCAAAATGCTTAACGCGACGAGAAAATCACTTTTTCCCCACAATGAATGTCTGGCAATAAATAGTTTATTTCAATGCAAGCCGTTCTGAAACCAATCGTCAAATTACTCAAAATGCTTAACTCGCCGAGAAAATCACTTTCTTTCCACAATGAATGCCTGGCAAAAAATAGTAAATTTTAATGCAAGCCGTTCTGAAACCAATCGGCAAATTACTCAAAATGCTTAACTCGCCGAGAAAATCACTGTTGTTCCACAATGAATGCCTGGCAAAAAATAGTAAATTTCAATGCAAGCCGTTCTGAAGCCAATCGGCAAATTACACAAAATGCTTAACTCGCTGAGAAAATCACTTTTTCCCCACAATGAATGGTTGGCAAAAAATAGTAAATTGCAGTGCAAGATGTTCTGAAACTAATGGGCAAATAACTCAAAATGCTTGACGCGCCGAGAAAATCACTATTGTTCCACAATGAATGCCTGGCAAAAAATAGTTGATTTTGATGCAAGCCGTTCTGAAACCAATCGGCAAATTGTTCAAAATGCTAAACTCGCCGAGATAATGACTTTTTTCCAACAATGAATGGCTGGCAAAAAATAGTAAATTTCAGTGCAAGACGTTCTGCAACGAATGGGCAAATTACTCAAAATGCTTAACTCGCCGAGAAAATCACTTTTGTTCCACAATGAATGTCTGGCAAAAATTAGTTCATTTTGATGCAAGCCGTTCTGAAACCAATCGGCAAATTACTCAAAATGCTTAACTCGCCGAGAAAATAACTTTCTTTCCACAATGAATGTCTGGCAAAACATAGTTCATTTTGATGAAAGCCGTTCAGAAACCAATCGGCAAAATGCTTAACGCGACGAGAAAATCACTTTTTCCCCACAATGAATGTCTGGCAATAAATAGTTTATTTCAATGCAAGCCGTTCTGAAACCAATCGTCAAATTACTCAAAATGCTTAACTCGCCGAGAAAATCACTTTCTTTCCACAATGAATGCCTGGCAAAAAATAGTAAATTTTAATGCAAGCCGTTCTGAAACCAATCGGCAAATTACTCAAAATGCTTAACTCGCCGAGAAAATCACTGTTGTTCCACAATGAATGCCTGGCAAAGAATAGTAAATTTCAATGCAAGCCGTTCTGAAGCCAATCGGCAAATTACACAAAATGCTTAACTCGCTGAGAAAATCACTTTTTCCCCACAATGAATGGTTGGCAAAAAATAGTAAATTGCAGTGCAAGATGTTCTGAAACTAATGGGCAAATAACTCAAAATGCTTGACGCGCCGAGAAAATCACTTTTTTCCCACAATGAATGCCTGGCAATAAATAGTTAATTTTGATGCAAGCCGTTCTGAAACCAATCGGCAAATTACTCAAAATGCTTAACTCGCCGAGAAAATCACTTTCTTTCCACAATGAATGCCTGGCAAAAAATAGTAAATTTTAATGCAAGCCGTTCTGAAACCAATCGGCAAATTACTCAAAATGCTTAACTCGCCGAGAAAATCACTTTCTTTCCACAATGAATGCCTGGCAAAAAATAGTAAATTTCAATGCAAGCCGTTCTGAAGCCAATCGGCAAATTACACAAAATGCTTAACTCGCCGAGAAAATCACTTTTCCCCACAATGAATGGTTGGCAAAAAATAGTAAATTGCAGTGCAAGACGTTCTGAAACAAATGGGCAAATAACCCAAAATGCTTGACGCGCCGAGAAAATCACCTTTTTCCCACAATGAATGCCTGGCAATAAATAGTTAATTTTGATGCAAGTCGTTCTGAAACCAATCGGCAAATTACTCAAAATGCTTAACTTGCCGAGAAAATCACTTTTGTTCCACAATGAATGCCTGGCAAAAAATAGTTAATTGTGATGCAAGCCGTTCTGAAACCAATCGGCAAATTACTCAAAATGCTCAACTCGCCGAGAAAATCACTTTTTTCCCACAATGAATGTCTGGCAAAAAATAGTAAATTTCAACGCAAGCCGTTCTGAAACCAATCGGCAAATTACTCCAAATGCTTAACTCGCCGAGAAAATCACTTTTGTTCCACAATGAATGTCTGGCAAAAATTAGTTCATTTTGATGCAAGCCGTTCTGAAACCAATCGGCAAATTACTCAAAATGCTTAACTCGCCGAGAAAATCACTTTCTTTCCACAATGAATGCCTGGCAAAAAATAGTAACTTTTAATGCACGCCGTTCTGAAACCAATCGGCAAATTACTCAAAATGCTTAACTCGCCGAGAAAATCTCTGCAGTTCCACAATGAATGCCTGGCAAAAAATAGTAAATTTTAATGCACGCCGTTCTGAAGCCAATCGGCAAATTACACAAAATGCTGAACTCGCCGAGAAAATCACTTTCTTTCCACAATGAATGTCTGGCAAAAAAGAGTAAATTTCAATGCAAGCCGTTCTGAAACCAATCGGCAAATTACTCAAAATGCTTAACGCGCAGAGAAAATCACTTTTTCCCCACAATGAATGTCTGGCAAAAAATAGTTAATTTTGATGCAAGACGTTCTGAAACCAATCGGCAAATTACTCAAAATTCTTAATTCGCCGAGAAAATCACTTTTGTTCCACAATGAATGTCTGGCAATAAATAGTTCATTTTGATGCAAGCCGTTCTGAAACCAATCGGCAAATTACTGTAAATGCTTAACTCGCCGAGAAAATCACTTTTTTCCCACAATGAATGTCTGGCAATAAATAGTTAATTTTGATGCAGGACGTTCTGAAACCAATCGGCAAATTACTCAAAATGTTTAACTTGCCGAGTAAATCACTTTTGTTCCACAATGAATGCCTGGCAAAAAATAGTTAATTATGATGCAAGCCGTTCTGAAACCAATCGGCAAATTACTCAAAATGCTTAACGCGCCGAGAAAATCACTTTCTTTCCACAATGAATGCCTGGCAAAAAATAGTAAATTTTAATGCAAGCCGTTCTGAAACCAATCGGCAAATTACTCAAAATGCTTAACTCGCAGAGAAAATCACTATTGTTCCACAATGAATGCCTGGCAAAAAATAGTTGATTTTGATGCAAGCCGTTCTGAAACCAATCGGCAAATTGTTCAAAATGCTAAACTCGCCGAGATAATGACTTTTTTCCAACAATGAATGGCTGGCAAAAAATAGTAAATTTCAGTGCAAGACGTTCTGCAACGAATGGGCAAATTACTCAAAATGCTTAACTCGCCGAGAAAATCACTTTTGTTCCACAATGAATGTTTGGCAAAAATTAGTTCATTTTGATGCAAGCCGTTCTGAAACCAATCGGCAAATTACTCAAAATGCATAACTCGCCGAGAAAATCACTTTCTTTCCACCATGAATGCCTGGCAAAAAATAGTAAATATTAATAAAGCCGTTCTGAAACCAATCGGCAAATTACTCAAAATGCTTAACTCGCCGAGAAAATCTCTATTGTTCCACAATGAATGCCTGGCAAAAAATAGTAAATTTTAATGCAAGCCGTTCTGAAACCAATCGGCAAATTACTCAAAATGCTTAACTCGCCAAAAAAATCAGTTTTTCACACAATGAATGCCTGGCACAAAATAGTTCATTTTGATGCAAGCCGTTCTGAAACCAATCGGCAAATGACTCAAAATGCTAAACTCGCCGAGATAATCACTTTTTACCAACAATGAATGGCTGGCAAAAAATAGTTAATTGTGATGCAAGCCGTTCTGAAACCAATCGGCAAATTACTCAAAATGCTTAACGCGCCGAGAAAATCACTTTTTTCTCACAATGAATGTCTGGCAATAAATAGTTAATTTTGATGCAAGACCTTCTGAAACCAATCGGCAATTTACTCAAAATGCTTAACTCGCCGAGAAAATCACTTTCTTTCCACAATGAATGCCTGGCAAAAAATAGTAAATTTCAATGCAAGCCGTTCTGAAGCCAATCGGCAAATTACACAAAATGCTTAACTCGCCGAGAAAATAACTTTCTTTCCACAATGAATGTCTGTCAAAAAATAGTTCATTCTGATGCAAGCCGTTCTGAAACCAGTCGGCAAAATGCTTAACGCGAAGAGAAAAATCACTTTTTTCCCACAATGAATGTCTGGCAATAAATAGTTAATTTCAATGCAAGCCGTTCTGAAACCAATCGGCAAATTACTCAAAATGCTTAACTCGCCGAGAAAATCACTTTCTTTCCACAATGAATGCCTGGCAAAAATAGTAAATTTTAATGCAAGCCGTTCTGAAACCAATCGGCAAATTACTCAAAATGCTTAACTCGCCAAAAAAATCAGTTTTTCACACAATGAATGCCTGGCACAAAATAGTTCATTTTGATGCAAGCCGTTCTGAAACCAATCGGCAAATGACTCAAAATGCTAAACTCGCCGAGATAATCACTTTTTACCAACAATGAATGGCTGGCAAAAAATAGTTAATTGTGATGCAAGCCGTTCTGAAACCAATCGGCAAATTACTCAAAATGCTTAACGCGCCGAGAAAATCACTTTCTTTCCACAATGAATGCCTGGCAAAAAATAGTAAATTTCAATGCAAGCCGTTCTGAAGCCAATCGGCAAATTACACAAAATGCTTAACTCGCCGAGAAAATAACTTTCTTTCCACAATGAATGTCTGTCAAAAAATAGTTCATTCTGATGCAAGCCGTTCTGAAACCAGTCGGCAAAATGCTTAACGCGACGAGAAAAATCACTTTTTTCCCACAATGAATGTCTGGCAATAAATAGTTAATTTCAATGCAAGCCGTTCTGAAACCAATCGGCAAATTACTCAAAATGCTTAACTCGCCGAGAAAATCACTTTCTTTCCACAATGAATGCCTGGCAAAAATAGTAAATTTTAATGCAAGCCGTTCTGAAACCAATCGGCAAATTACTCAAAATGCTTAACTCGCCAAGAAAATCAGTTTTTCCCACAATGAATTCCCGGCAAAAAATAGTTCATTTTGATGCAAGCCGTTCTGAAACCAATCGGCAAATGACTCAAAATGCTAAACTCGCCGAGATAATCACTTTTTTCCAACAATGAATGGCTGGCAAAAAATAGTTAATTGTGATGCAAGCCGTTCTGAAACCAATCGGAAAATTACTGAAAATGCTTAACTCGCCGAGAAAATCACTTTCTTTCCACAATGAATGCCTGGCAAAAAATAGTAAATTTCAAGGCAAGGCGTTCTGAAGCCAATCGGGAAATTACACAAAATGCTTAACTCGCCGAGAAAATAACTTTCTTTCCACAATGAATGTCTGGCAAAAAATAGTTCATTTTGATGCAAGCCGTTCAGAAACCAATCGGCAAAATGCTTAACGCGACGAGAAAATCACTTTTTCCCCACAATGAATGTCTGGCAATAAATAGTTAATTTCAATGCAAGCCGTTCTGAAACCAATCGGCAAATTACTCAAAATGCTTAACTCGCCGAGAAAATCACTGTTGTTCCACAATGAATGCCTGGCAAAAAATAGTAAATTTCAATGCAAGCCGTTCTGAAGCCAATCGGCAAATTACACAAAATGCTTAACTTGCCGAGAAAATCACTTTTTCCCCACAATGAATGGTTGGCAAAAAATAGTAAATTGCAGTGCAAGACGTTCTGAAACTAATGGGCAAATAACTCAAAATGCTTGACGCGCCGAGAAAATCACTTTTTTCCCACAATGAATGCCTGGCAATAAATAGTTAATTTTGATGCAAGACGTTCTGAAACCAATCGGCAAATTACTCAAAATGCTTAACTTGCCGAGAAAATCACTTTTGTTCCACAATGAATGCCTGGCAAAAAATACTTAATTGTGATGCAAGCCGTTCTGAAACCGATCGGCAAATTGCTCAAAATGCTCAACTCGCCGAGAAAATCACTTTTTCCCCACAATGAATGTCTGGCAAAAAATAGTAAATTTCAATGCAAGCCGTTCTGAAACCAATCGGCAAATTACTCAAAATGCTTAACTCGCCGAGAAAATCACTTTTTTCCCACAATGAAAGTCTGGCAAAAAATAGTAAATTTCAATGCAAGCCGTTCTGAAACCAATCGGCAAATTACTCAAAATGCTTAACTCGCCGAGAAAATCACTGTTGTTCCACAATGAATGCCTGGCAAAAAATAGTAAATTTTGATGCAAGCCGTTCTGAAGCCAATCGGCAAATTACACAAAATGCTTAACTCGCCGAGAAAATCACTTTCTTTCCACAATGAATGTCTAGCAAAAAAGAGTAAATTTCAATGCAAGCCGTTCTGAAACCAATCGGCAAATTACTCAAAATGCTTAACGCGCCTGAGAAAATCACTTTTCCCCCACAATGAATGTATGGCAAAAAATAGTTAATTTTGATGCAAGACGTTCTGAAACCAATCGGCAAATTACTCAAAATGCTTAACTCGCCAAGAAAATCAAATTTTCCCACAACGAATGCCTGGCAAAAAATAGTTAATTTTGATGCAAGACGTTCTGAAACCAATCGGCAAATTACTCAAAATTCTTAATTCGCCGAGAAAATCACTTTTGTTCCACAATGAATGTCTGGCAATAAATAGTTCATTTTGATGCAAGCCGTTCTGAAGCCAATTGGCAAATTACTCTAAATGCTTAACTCGCCGAGAAAATCAATTTTTTTCCCACAATGAATGTCTGG
Organism: Scyliorhinus torazame; assembly: GCF_047496885.1. Taxonomy (NCBI): domain Eukaryota; kingdom Metazoa; phylum Chordata; class Chondrichthyes; order Carcharhiniformes; family Scyliorhinidae; genus Scyliorhinus; species Scyliorhinus torazame. The sequence goes on from NC_092719.1 coordinate 93,318,698, forward strand.
CAATAAATAGTTAATTTTGATGCAGGACGTTCTGAAACCAATCGGCAAATTACTCAAAATGCTTAACTTGCCGAGAAAATCACTTTTGTTCCACAATGAATGCCTGGCAAAAAATAGTTAATTGTAATCAAGCCGTTCTGAAACCAATCGGCAAATTACTCAAAATGCTTAACTCGCCGAGAAAATCACTTTCTTTCCACAATGAATGCCTGGCAAAAAATAGTAAATTTTAATGCAAACCGTTCTGAAACCAATCGGCAAATTACTCAAAATGCTTAACTCGCCGAGAAAATCACTATTGTTCCACAATGAATGCCTGGCAAAAAATAGTAAATTTCAATGCAAGCCGTTCTGAAACCAATCGGCAAATTACACAAAATGCTTAACTCGCCGAGAAAATCACTTTCATTCCACAATGTATGTCTGGCAAAAAGTACTAAATTTTAATGCAAGCCGTTCTGAAACCAATCGGCAAATTACTCAAAATGCTTAACTCGCCAAGAAAATCAGTTTTTCCCACAATGAATGCCTAGCAAAAAATAGTTCATTTTGATGCAAGCCGTTCTGAAACCAATCGGCAAATTACTCAAAATGCTAAACTCGCCGAGATAATCACTTTTTTCCAACAATGAATGGCTGGCAAAAAATAGTAAATTTCAGTGCAAGACGTTCTGAAACTAATGGGCAAATTACTCAAAATGCTAAACTCGCCGAGAAAATCACTTTCTTTCCACAATGAATGCCTGGCAAAAAATACGAAATATTAATAAAGCCGTTCTGAAACCAATCGGCAAATTACTCAAAATGCTTAACTCGCCGAGAAAATCTCTATTGTTTCACAATGAATGCCTGGCAAAAAATAGTAAATTTCAATGCAAGCCGTTCTGAAACCAATCGGCAAATTACACAAAATGCTTAACTCGCCGAGAAAATCACTTTCATTCCACAATGAATGTCTGGCAAAATATAGTAAATTTTAATGCAAGCCGTTCTGAAACCAATCGGCAAATTACTCGCCAAGAAAATCAGTTTTTCCCACAATGAATGCCTGGCAAAAAATAGTTCATTTTGATGCAAGCCGTTCTGAAACCAATCGGCAAATGACTCAAAATGCTAAACTCGCCGAGATAATCACTTTTTTCCAACAATGAATGGCTGGCAAAAAATAGTTAATTGTGATGCAAGCCGTTCTGAAACCAATCGGCAAATTACTCAAAATGCTAAACTCGCCGAGAAAATCACTTTCTTTCCACAATGAATGCCTGGCAAAAAATAGTAAATTTCAAGGCAAGCCGTTCTGAAGCCAATCGGGAAATTACACAAAATGCTTAACTCGCCGAGAAAATAACTTTCTTTCCACAATGAATGTCTGGCAAAAAATAGTTCATTTTGATGCAAGCCGTTCAGAAACCAATCGGCAAAATGCTTAACGCGACGAGAAAATCACTTTTTCCCCACAATGAATGTCTGGCAATAAATAGTTAATTTCAATGCAAGCCGTTCTGAAACCAATCGGCAAATTACTCAAAATGCTTAACTCGCCGAGAAAATCACTTTCTTTCCACAATGAATGCCTGGCAAAAAATAGTAAATTTTAATGCAAGCCGTTCTGAAACCAATCGGCAAATTACTCAAAATGCTTAACTCGCCGAGAAAATCACTGTTGTTCCACAATGAATGCCTGGCAAAAAATAGTAAATTTCAATGCAAGCCGTTCTGAAGCCAATCGGCAAATTACACAAAATGCTTAACTCGCCGAGAAAATCACTTTTTCCCCACAATGAATGGTTGGCAAAAAATAGTAAATTGCAGTGCAAGATGTTCTGAAACTAATGGGCAAATAACTCAAAATGCTTGACGCGCCGAGAAAATCACTTTTTTCCCACAATGAATGCCTGGCAATAAATAGTTAATTTTGATGCAAGACGTTCTGAAACCAATCGGCAAATTACTCAAAATGCTTAACTCGCCGAGAAAATCACTGTTGTTCCACAATGAATGTCTGGCAAAAAATAGTAATTTTTGATGCAAGCCGTTCTGAAGCCAATCGGCAAATTACACAAAATGCTTAACTCGCTGAGAAAATCACTTTCTTTCCACAATGAATATCTGGCAAAAAAGAGTAAATTTCAATGCAAGCCGTTCTGAAACCAATCGGCAAATTACTCAAAATGCTTAACGCGCCGAGAAAATCACTTTTTCCCACAACGAATGCCTGGCAAAAAATAGTTAATTTTGATGCAAGACGTTCTGAAACCAATCGGCAAATTACTCAAAATTCTTAATTCGCCGAGAAAATCACTTTTGTTCCACAATGAATGTCTGGCAATAAATAGTTCATTTTGATGCAAGCCGTTCTGAAGCCAATTGGCAAATTACTCTAAATGCTTAACTCGCCGAGAAAATCACTTTTTTTCCCACAAGGAATGTCTGGCAATAAATAGTTAATTTTGATGCAGGACGTTCTGAAACCAATCGGCAAATTACTCAAAATGCTTAACTTGCCGAGAAAATCACTTTTGTTCCACAATGAATGCCTGGCAAAAAATAGTTAATTGTGATGCAAGCCGTTCTGAAACCAATCGGCAAATTACTCAAAATGCTTAACTCGCCGAGAAAATCACCTTCTTTCCACAATGAATGCCTGGCAAAAAATAGTAAATTTTAATGCAAACCGTTCTGAAACCAATCGGCAAATTACTCAAAATGCTTAACTCGCCGAGAAAATCACTATTGTTCCACAATGAATGCCTGGCAAAAAGTAGTAAATTTTAATGCAAGCCGTTCTGAAACCAATCGGCAAATTACTCAAAATGCTTAACTCGCCAAGAAAATCAGTTTTTCCCACAATGAATGCCTGGCAAAAAATAGTTCATTTTGATGCAAGCCGTTCTGAAACCAATCGGCAAATTACTCAAAATGCTTAACTCGCCGAGAAAATCACTTTCTTTCCACAATGAATGCCTGGCAAAAAATAGTAAATTTCAAGGCAAGCCGTTCTGAAGCCAATCGGGAAATTACACAAAATGCTTCACTCGCCGAGAAAATAACTTTCTTTCCACAATGAATGTCTGGCAAAAAATAGTTAATTTCAATGCAAGCCGTTCTGAAACCAATCGGCAAATTACTCAAAATGCTTAACTCGCCGAGAAAATCACTTTCTTTCCACAATGAATGCCTGGCAAAAAATAGTAAATTTTAATGCAAGCCGTTCTGAAACCAATCGGCAAATTACTCAAAATGCTTAACTCGCCAAGAAAATCAGTTTTTCCCACAATGAATGCCCGGCAAAAAATAGTTCATTTTGATGCAAGCCGTTCCGAAACCAATCGGCAAATGACTCAAAATGCTAAACTCGCCGAGATAATCACTTTTTTCCAACAATGAATGGCTGGCAAAAAATAGTTAATTGTGATGCAAGCCGTTCTGAAACCAATCGGCAAATTACTCAAAATGCTTAACTCGCCGAGAAAATCACTTTCTTTCCACAATGAATGCCTGGCAAAAAATAGTAAATTTCAAGGCAAGCCGTTCTGAAGCCAATCGGGAAATTACACAAAATGCTTAACTCGCCGAGAAAATAACTTTCTTTCCACAATGAATGTCTGGCAAAAAATAGTTCATTTTGATGCAAGCCGTTCAGAAACCAATCGGCAAAATGCTTAACGCGACGAGAAAACCACTTTTTCCCCACAATGAATGTCTGGCAATAAATAGTTAATTTCAATGCAAGCCGTTCTGAAACCAATCGGCAAATTACTCAAAATGCTTAACTCGCCGAGAAAATCACTGTTGTTCCACAATGAATGCCTGGCTAAAAATAGTAAATTTCAATGCAAGCCGTTCTGAAGCCAATCGGCAAATTAAACAAAATGCTTAACTCGCCGAGAAAATCACTTTTTCCCCACAATGAATGGTTGGCAAAAAATAGTAAATTGCAGTGCAAGACGTTCTGAAACTAATGGGCAAATAACTCAAAATGCTTGACGCGCCGAGAAAATCACTTTTTTCCCACAATGAATGCCTGGCAATAAATAGTTAATTTTGATGCAAGACGTTCTGAAACCAATCGGCAAATTACTCAAAATGCTTAACTTGCCGAGAAAATCACTTTTGTTCCACAATGAATGCCTGGCAAAAAATAGTTAATTGTGATGCAAGCCGTTCTGAAACCGATCGGCAAATTGCTCAAAATGCTCAACTCGCCGAGAAAATCACTTTTTCCCCACAATGAATGTCTGGCAAAAAATAGTAAATTTCAATGCAAGCCGTTCTGAAACCAATCGGCAAATTACTCAAAATGCTTAACTCGCCGAGAAAATCACTTTTTCCCCACAATGAATGTCTGGCAAAAAATAGTAAATTTCAATGCAAGCCGTTCTGAAACCAATCGGCAAATTACTCAAAATGCTTAACTCGCCGAGAAAATCACTTTTTTCCCACAATGAATGTCTGGCAAAATATAGTAAATTTTAATGCAAGCCGTTCTGAAACCAATCGGCAAATTACTCGCCAAGAAAATCAGTTTTTCCCACAATGAATGCCTGGCAAAAAATAGTTCATTTTGATGCAAGCCGTTCTGAAACCAATCGGCAAATGACTCAAAATGCTAAACTCGCCGAGATAATCACTTTTTTCCAACAATGAATGGCTGGCAAAAAATAGTTAATTGTGATGCAAGCCGTTCTGAAACCAATCGGCAAATTACTCAAAATGCTAAACTCGCCGAGAAAATCACTTTCTTTCCACAATGAATGCCTGGCAAAAAATAGTAAATTTCAAGGCAAGCCGTTCTGAAGCCAATCGGGAAATTACACAAAATGCTTAACTCGCCGAGAAAATAACTTTCTTTCCACAATGAATGTCTGGCAAAAAATAGTTCATTTTGATGCAAGCCGTTCAGAAACCAATCGGCAAAATGCTTAACGCGACGAGAAAATCACTTTTTCCCCACAATGAATGTCTGGCAATAAATAGTTAATTTCAATGCAAGCCGTTCTGAAACCAATCGGCAAATTACTCAAAATGCTTAACTCGCCGAGAAAATCACTTTCTTTCCACAATGAATGCCTGGCAAAAAATAGTAAATTTTAATGCAAGCCGTTCTGAAACCAATCGGCAAATTACTCAAAATGCTTAACTCGCCGAGAAAATCACTGTTGTTCCACAATGAATGCCTGGCAAAAAATAGTAAATTTCAATGCAAGCCGTTCTGAAGCCAATCGGCAAATTACACAAAATGCTTAACTCGCCGAGAAAATCACTTTTTCCCCACAATGAATGGTTGGCAAAAAATAGTAAATTGCAGTGCAAGATGTTCTGAAACTAATGGGCAAATAACTCAAAATGCTTGACGCGCCGAGAAAATCACTTTTTTCCCACAATGAATGCCTGGCAATAAATAGTTAATTTTGATGCAAGACGTTCTGAAACCAATCGGCAAATTACTCAAAATGCTTAACTCGCCGAGAAAATCACTGTTGTTCCACAATGAATGTCTGGCAAAAAATAGTAATTTTTGATGCAAGCCGTTCTGAAGCCAATCGGCAAATTACACAAAATGCTTAACTCGCTGAGAAAATCACTTTCTTTCCACAATGAATATCTGGCAAAAAAGAGTAAATTTCAATGCAAGCCGTTCTGAAACCAATCGGCAAATTACTCAAAATGCTTAACGCGCCGAGAAAATCACTTTTTCCCACAACGAATGCCTGGCAAAAAATAGTTAATTTTGATGCAAGACGTTCTGAAACCAATCGGCAAATTACTCAAAATTCTTAATTCGCCGAGAAAATCACTTTTGTTCCACAATGAATGTCTGGCAATAAATAGTTCATTTTGATGCAAGCCGTTCTGAAGCCAATTGGCAAATTACTCTAAATGCTTAACTCGCCGAGAAAATCACTTTTTTTCCCACAAGGAATGTCTGGCAATAAATAGTTAATTTTGATGCAGGACGTTCTGAAACCAATCGGCAAATTACTCAAAATGCTTAACTTGCCGAGAAAATCACTTTTGTTCCACAATGAATGCCTGGCAAAAAATAGTTAATTGTGATGCAAGCCGTTCTGAAACCAATCGGCAAATTACTCAAAATGCTTAACTCGCCGAGAAAATCACTTTCTTTCCACAATGAATGCCTGGCAAAAAATAGTAAATTTTAATGCAAACCGTTCTGAAACCAATCGGCAAATTACTCAAAATGCTTAACTCGCCGAGAAAATCACTATTGTTCCACAATGAATGCCTGGCAAAAAGTAGTAAATTTTAATGCAAGCCGTTCTGAAACCAATCGGCAAATTACTCAAAATGCTTAACTCGCCAAGAAAATCAGTTTTTCCCACAATGAATGCCTGGCAAAAAATAGTTCATTTTGATGCAAGCCGTTCTGAAACCAATCGGCAAATTACTCAAAATGCTTAACTCGCCGAGAAAATCACTTTCTTTCCACAATGAATGCCTGGCAAAAAATAGTAAATTTCAAGGCAAGCCGTTCTGAAGCCAATCGGGAAATTACACAAAATGCTTCACTCGCCGAGAAAATAACTTTCTTTCCACAATGAATGTCTGGCAAAAAATAGTTAATTTCAATGCAAGCCGTTCTGAAACCAATCGGCAAATTACTCAAAATGCTTAACTCGCCGAGAAAATCACTTTCTTTCCACAATGAATGCCTGGCAAAAAATAGTAAATTTTAATGCAAGCCGTTCTGAAACCAATCGGCAAATTACTCAAAATGCTTAACTCGCCAAGAAAATCAGTTTTTCCCACAATGAATGCCCGGCAAAAAATAGTTCATTTTGATGCAAGCCGTTCCGAAACCAATCGGCAAATGACTCAAAATGCTAAACTCGCCGAGATAATCACTTTTTTCCAACAATGAATGGCTGGCAAAAAATAGTTAATTGTGATGCAAGCCGTTCTGAAACCAATCGGCAAATTACTCAAAATGCTTAACTCGCCGAGAAAATCACTTTCTTTCCACAATGAATGCCTGGCAAAAAATAGTAAATTTCAAGGCAAGCCGTTCTGAAGCCAATCGGGAAATTACACAAAATGCTTAACTCGCCGAGAAAATAACTTTCTTTCCACAATGAATGTCTGGCAAAAAATAGTTCATTTTGATGCAAGCCGTTCAGAAACCAATCGGCAAAATGCTTAACGCGACGAGAAAACCACTTTTTCCCCACAATGAATGTCTGGCAATAAATAGTTAATTTCAATGCAAGCCGTTCTGAAACCAATCGGCAAATTACTCAAAATGCTTAACTCGCCGAGAAAATCACTTTCTTTCCACAATGAATGCCTGGCAAAAATAGTAAATTTTAATGCAAGCCGTTCTGAAACCAATCGGCAAATTACTCAAAATGCTTAACTCGCCAAGAAAATCAGTTTTTCCCACAATGAATTCCCGGCAAAAAATAGTTCATTTTGATGCAAGCCGTTCTGAAACCAATCGGCAAATGACTCAAAATGCTAAACTCGCCGAGATAATCACTTTTTTCCAACAATGAATGGCTGGCAAAAAATAGTTAATTGTGATGCAAGCCGTTCTGAAACCAATCGGCAAATTACTCAAAATGCTTAACTCGCCGAGAAAATCACTTTCTTTCCACAATGAATGCCTGGCAAAAAATAGTAAATTTCAAGGCAAGCCGTTCTGAAGCCAATCGGGAAATTACACAAAATGCTTAACTCGCCGAGAAAATAACTTTCTTTCCACAATGAATGTCTGGCAAAAAATAGTTCATTTTGATGCAAGCCGTTCAGAAACCAATCGGCAAAATGCTTAACGCGACGAGAAAATCACTTTTTCCCCACAATGAATGTCTGGCAATAAATAGTTAATTTCAATGCAAGCCGTTCTGAAACCAATCGGCAAATTACTCAAAATGCTTAACTCGCCGAGAAAATCACTGTTGTTCCACAATGAATGCCTGGCTAAAAATAGTAAATTTCAATGCAAGCCGTTCTGAAGCCAATCGGCAAATTAAACAAAATGCTTAACTCGCCGAGAAAATCACTTTTTCCCCACAATGAATGGTTGGCAAAAAATAGTAAATTGCAGTGCAAGACGTTCTGAAACTAATGGGCAAATAACTCAAAATGCTTGACGCGCCGAGAAAATCACTTTTTTCCCACAATGAATGCCTGGCAATAAATAGTTAATTTTGATGCAAGACGTTCTGAAACCAATCGGCAAATTACTCAAAATGCTTAACTTGCCGAGAAAATCACTTTTGTTCCACAATGAATGCCTGGCAAAAAATAGTTAATTGTGATGCAAGCCGTTCTGAAACCGATCGGCAAATTGCTCAAAATGCTCAACTCGCCGAGAAAATCACTTTTTCCCCACAATGAATGTCTGGCAAAAAATAGTAAATTTCAATGCAAGCCGTTCTGAAACCAATCGGCAAATTACTCAAAATGCTTAACTCGCCGAGAAAATCACTTTTTCCCCACAATGAATGTCTGGCAAAAAATAGTAAATTTCAATGCAAGCCGTTCTGAAACCAATCGGCAAATTACTCAAAATGCTTAACTCGCCGAGAAAATCACTTTTTTCCCACAATGAATGTCTGGCAAAATATAGTAAATTTTAATGCAAGCCGTTCTGAAACCAATCGGCAAATTACTCGCCAAGAAAATCAGTTTTTCCCACAATGAATGCCTGGCAAAAAATAGTTCATTTTGATGCAAGCCGTTCTGAAACCAATCGGCAAATGACTCAAAATGCTAAACTCGCCGAGATAATCACTTTTTTCCAACAATGAATGGCTGGCAAAAAATAGTTAATTGTGATGCAAGCCGTTCTGAAACCAATCGGCAAATTACTCAAAATGCTAAACTCGCCGAGAAAATCACTTTCTTTCCACAATGAATGCCTGGCAAAAAATAGTAAATTTCAAGGCAAGCCGTTCTGAAGCCAATCGGGAAATTACACAAAATGCTTAACTCGCCGAGAAAATAACTTTCTTTCCACAATGAATGTCTGGCAAAAAATAGTTCATTTTGATGCAAGCCGTTCAGAAACCAATCGGCAAAATGCTTAAAGCGACGAGAAAATCACTTTTTCCCCACAATGAATGTCTGGCAATAAATAGTTAATTTCAATGCAAGCCGTTCTGAAACCAATCGGCAAATTACTCAAAATGCTTAACTCGCCGAGAAAATCACTTTCTTTCCACAATGAATGCCTGGCAAAAAATAGTAAATTTTAATGCAAGCCGTTCTGAAACCAATCGGCAAATTACTCAAAATGCTTAACTCGCCGAGAAAATCACTGTTGTTCCACAATGAATGCCTGGCAAAAAATAGTAAATTTCAATGCAAGCCGTTCTGAAGCCAATCGGCAAATTACACAAAATGCTTAACTCGCCGAGAAAATCACTTTTTCCCCACAATGAATGGTTGGCAAAAAATAGTAAATTGCAGTGCAAGATGTTCTGAAACTAATGGGCAAATAACTCAAAATGCTTTACGCGCCGAGAAAAATCACTTTTTTCCCACAATGAATGCCTGGCAATAAATAGTTAATTTTGATGCAAGACGTTCTGAAACCAATCGGCAAATTACTCAAAATGCTTAACTCGCCGAGAAAATCACTGTTGTTCCACAATGAATGTCTGGCAAAAAATAGTAATTTTTGATGCAAGCCGTTCTGAAGCCAATCGGCAAATTACACAAAATGCTTAACTCGCCGAGAAAATCACTTTCTTTCCACAATGAATATCTGGCAAAAAAGAGTAAATTTCAATGCAAGCCGTTCTGAAACCAATCGGCAAATTACTCAAAATGCTTAACGCGCCGAGAAAATCACTTTTTCCCACAACGAATGCCTGGCAAAAAATAGTTAATTTTGATGCAAGACGTTCTGAAACCAATCGGCAAATTACTCAAAATTCTTAATTCGCCGAGAAAATCACTTTTGTTCCACAATGAATGTCTGGCAATAAATAGTTCATTTTGATGCAAGCCGTTCTGAAGCCAATTGGCAAATTACTCTAAATGCTTAACTCGCCGAGAAAATCACTTTTTTTCCCACAAGGAATGTCTGGCAATAAATAGTTAATTTTGATGCAGGACGTTCTGAAACCAATCGGCAAATTACTCAAAATGCTTAACTTGCCGAGAAAATCACTTTTGTTCCACAATGAATGCCTGGCAAAAAATAGTTAATTGTGATGCAAGCCGTTCTGAAACCAATCGGCAAATTACTCAAAATGCTTAACTCGCCGAGAAAATCACTTTCTTTCCACAATGAATGCCTGGCAAAAAATAGTAAATTTCAAGGCAAGCCGTTCTGAAGCCAATCGGGAAATTACACAAAATGCTTCACTCGCCGAGAAAATAACTTTCTTTCCACAATGAATGTCTGGCAAAAAATAGTTAATTTCAATGCAAGCCGTTCTGAAACCAATCGGCAAATTACTCAAAATGCTTAACTCGCCGAGAAAATCACTTTCTTTCCACAATGAATGCCTGGCAAAAAATAGTAAATTTTAATGCAAGCCGTTCTGAAACCAATCGGCAAATTACTCAAAATGCTTAACTCGCCAAGAAAATCAGTTTTTCCCACAATGAATGCCCGGCAAAAAATAGTTCATTTTGATGCAAGCCGTTCCGAAACCAATCGGCAAATGACTCAAAATGCTAAACTCGCCGAGATAATCACTTTTTTCCAACAATGAATGGCTGGCAAAAAATAGTTAATTGTGATGCAAGCCGTTCTGAAACCAATCGGCAAATTACTCAAAATGCTTAACTCGCCGAGAAAATCACTTTCTTTCCACAATGAATGCCTGGCAAAAAATAGTAAATTTCAAGGCAAGCCGTTCTGAAGCCAATCGGGAAATTACACAAAATGCTTAACTCGCCGAGAAAATAACTTTCTTTCCACAATGAATGTCTGGCAAAAAATAGTTCATTTTGATGCAAGCCGTTCAGAAACCAATCGGCAAAATGCTTAACGCGACGAGAAAACCACTTTTTCCCCACAATGAATGTCTGGCAATAAATAGTTAATTTCAATGCAAGCCGTTCTGAAACCAATCGGCAAATTACTCAAAATGCTTAACTCGCCGAGAAAATCACTTTCTTTCCACAATGAATGCCTGGCAAAAATAGTAAATTTTAATGCAAGCCGTTCTGAAACCAATCGGCAAATTACTCAAAATGCTTAACTCGCCAAGAAAATCAGTTTTTCCCACAATGAATTCCCGGCAAAAAATAGTTCATTTTGATGCAAGCCGTTCTGAAACCAATCGGCAAATGACTCAAAATGCTAAACTCGCCGAGATAATCACTTTTTTCCAACAATGAATGGCTGGCAAAAAATAGTTAATTGTGATGCAAGCCGTTCTGAAACCAATCGGCAAATTACTCAAAATGCTTAACTCGCCGAGAAAATCACTTTCTTTCCACAATGAATGCCTGGCAAAAAATAGTAAATTTCAAGGCAAGCCGTTCTGAAGCCAATCGGGAAATTACACAAAATGCTTAACTCGCCGAGAAAATAACTTTCTTTCCACAATGAATGTCTGGCAAAAAATAGTTCATTTTGATGCAAGCCGTTCAGAAACCAATCGGCAAAATGCTTAACGCGACGAGAAAATCACTTTTTCCCCACAATGAATGTCTGGCAATAAATAGTTAATTTCAATGCAAGCCGTTCTGAAACCAATCGGCAAATTACTCAAAATGCTTAACTCGCCGAGAAAATCACTGTTGTTCCACAATGAATGCCTGGCTAAAAATAGTAAATTTCAATGCAAGCCGTTCTGAAGCCAATCGGCAAATTAAACAAAATGCTTAACTCGCCGAGAAAATCACTTTTTCCCCACAATGAATGGTTGGCAAAAAATAGTAAATTGCAGTGCAAGACGTTCTGAAACTAATGGGCAAATAACTCAAAATGCTTGACGCGCCGAGAAAATCACTTTTTTCCCACAATGAATGCCTGGCAATAAATAGTTAATTTTGATGCAAGACGTTCTGAAACCAATCGGCAAATTACTCAAAATGCTTAACTTGCCGAGAAAATCACTTTTGTTCCACAATGAATGCCTGGCAAAAAATAGTTAATTGTGATGCAAGCCGTTCTGAAACCGATCGGCAAATTGCTCAAAATGCTCAACTCGCCGAGAAAATCACTTTTTCCCCACAATGAATGTCTGGCAAAAAATAGTAAATTTCAATGCAAGCCGTTCTGAAACCAATCGGCAAATTACTCAAAATGCTTAACTCGCCGAGAAAATCACTTTTTCCCCACAATGAATGTCTGGCAAAAAATAGTAAATTTCAATGCAAGCCGTTCTGAAACCAATCGGCAAATTACTCAAAATGCTTAACTCGCCGAGAAAATCACTTTTTTCCCACAATGAATGTCTGGCAAAATATAGTAAATTTTAATGCAAGCCGTTCTGAAACCAATCGGCAAATTACTCGCCAAGAAAATCAGTTTTTCCCACAATGAATGCCTGGCAAAAAATAGTTCATTTTGATGCAAGCCGTTCTGAAACCAATCGGCAAATGACTCAAAATGCTAAACTCGCCGAGATAATCACTTTTTTCCAACAATGAATGGCTGGCAAAAAATAGTTAATTGTGATGCAAGCCGTTCTGAAACCAATCGGCAAATTACTCAAAATGCTAAACTCGCCGAGAAAATCACTTTCTTTCCACAATGAATGCCTGGCAAAAAATAGTAAATTTCAAGGCAAGCCGTTCTGAAGCCAATCGGGAAATTACACAAAATGCTTAACTCGCCGAGAAAATAACTTTCTTTCCACAATGAATGTCTGGCAAAAAATAGTTCATTTTGATGCAAGCCGTTCAGAAACCAATCGGCAAAATGCTTAAAGCGACGAGAAAATCACTTTTTCCCCACAATGAATGTCTGGCAATAAATAGTTAATTTCAATGCAAGCCGTTCTGAAACCAATCGGCAAATTACTCAAAATGCTTAACTCGCCGAGAAAATCACTTTCTTTCCACAATGAATGCCTGGCAAAAAATAGTAAATTTTAATGCAAGCCGTTCTGAAACCAATCGGCAAATTACTCAAAATGCTTAACTCGCCGAGAAAATCACTGTTGTTCCACAATGAATGCCTGGCAAAAAATAGTAAATTTCAATGCAAGCCGTTCTGAAGCCAATCGGCAAATTACACAAAATGCTTAACTCGCCGAGAAAATCACTTTTTCCCCACAATGAATGGTTGGCAAAAAATAGTAAATTGCAGTGCAAGATGTTCTGAAACTAATGGGCAAATAACTCAAAATGCTTGACGCGCCGAGAAAAATCACTTTTTTCCCACAATGAATGCCTGGCAATAAATAGTTAATTTTGATGCAAGACGTTCTGAAACCAATCGGCAAATTACTCAAAATGCTTAACTCGCCGAGAAAATCACTGTTGTTCCACAATGAATGTCTGGCAAAAAATAGTAATTTTTGATGCAAGCCGTTCTGAAGCCAATCGGCAAATTACACAAAATGCTTAACTCGCCGAGAAAATCACTTTCTTTCCACAATGAATATCTGGCAAAAAAGAGTAAATTTCAATGCAAGCCGTTCTGAAACCAATCGGCAAATTACTCAAAATGCTTAACGCGCCGAGAAAATCACTTTTTCCCACAACGAATGCCTGGCAAAAAATAGTTAATTTTGATGCAAGACGTTCTGAAACCAATCGGCAAATTACTCAAAATTCTTAATTCGCCGAGAAAATCACTTTTGTTCCACAATGAATGTCTGGCAATAAATAGTTCATTTTGATGCAAGCCGTTCTGAAGCCAATTGGCAAATTACTCTAAATGCTTAACTCGCCGAGAAAATCACTTTTTTTCCCACAAGGAATGTCTGGCAATAAATAGTTAATTTTGATGCAGGACGTTCTGAAACCAATCGGCAAATTACTCAAAATGCTTAACTTGCCGAGAAAATCACTTTTGTTCCACAATGAATGCCTGGCAAAAAATAGTTAATTGTGATGCAAGCCGTTCTGAAACCAATCGGCAAATTACTCAAAATGCTTAACTCGCCGAGAAAATCACTTTCTTTCCACAATGAATGCCTGGCAAAAAATAGTAAATTTTAATGCAAACCGTTCTGAAACCAATCGGCAAATTACTCAAAATGCTTAACTCGCCGAGAAAATCACTATTGTTCCACAATGAATGCCTGGCAAAAAGTAGTAAATTTTAATGCAAGCCGTTCTGAAACCAATCGGCAAATTACTCAAAATGCTTAACTCGCCAAGAAAATCAGTTTTTCCCACAATGAATGCCTGGCAAAAAATAGTTCATTTTGATGCAAGCCGTTCTGAAACCAATCGGCAAATTACTCAAAATGCTTAACTCGCCGAGAAAATCACTTTCTTTCCACAATGAATGCCTGGCAAAAAATAGTAAATTTCAAGGCAAGCCGTTCTGAAGCCAATCGGGAAATTACACAAAATGCTTCACTCGCCGAGAAAATAACTTTCTTTCCACAATGAATGTCTGGCAAAAAATAGTTAATTTCAATGCAAGCCGTTCTGAAACCAATCGGCAAATTACTCAAAATGCTTAACTCGCCGAGAAAATCACTTTCTTTCCACAATGAATGCCTGGCAAAAAATAGTAAATTTTAATGCAAGCCGTTCTGAAACCAATCGGCAAATTACTCAAAATGCTTAACTCGCCAAGAAAATCAGTTTTTCCCACAATGAATGCCCGGCAAAAAATAGTTCATTTTGATGCAAGCCGTTCCGAAACCAATCGGCAAATGACTCAAAATGCTAAACTCGCCGAGATAATCACTTTTTTCCAACAATGAATGGCTGGCAAAAAATAGTTAATTGTGATGCAAGCCGTTCTGAAACCAATCGGCAAATTACTCAAAATGCTTAACTCGCCGAGAAAATCACTTTCTTTCCACAATGAATGCCTGGCAAAAAATAGTAAATTTCAAGGCAAGCCGTTCTGAAGCCAATCGGGAAATTACACAAAATGCTTAACTCGCCGAGAAAATAACTTTCTTTCCACAATGAATGTCTGGCAAAAAATAGTTCATTTTGATGCAAGCCGTTCAGAAACCAATCGGCAAAATGCTTAACGCGACGAGAAAACCACTTTTTCCCCACAATGAATGTCTGGCAATAAATAGTTAATTTCAATGCAAGCCGTTCTGAAACCAATCGGCAAATTACTCAAAATGCTTAACTCGCCGAGAAAATCACTTTCTTTCCACAATGAATGCCTGGCAAAAATAGTAAATTTTAATGCAAGCCGTTCTGAAACCAATCGGCAAATTACTCAAAATGCTTAACTCGCCAAGAAAATCAGTTTTTCCCACAATGAATTCCCGGCAAAAAATAGTTCATTTTGATGCAAGCCGTTCTGAAACCAATCGGCAAATGACTCAAAATGCTAAACTCGCCGAGATAATCACTTTTTTCCAACAATGAATGGCTGGCAAAAAATAGTTAATTGTGATGCAAGCCGTTCTGAAACCAATCGGCAAATTACTCAAAATGCTTAACTCGCCGAGAAAATCACTTTCTTTCCACAATGAATGCCTGGCAAAAAATAGTAAATTTCAAGGCAAGCCGTTCTGAAGCCAATCGGGAAATTACACAAAATGCTTAACTCGCCGAGAAAATAACTTTCTTTCCACAATGAATGTCTGGCAAAAAATAGTTCATTTTGATGCAAGCCGTTCAGAAACCAATCGGCAAAATGCTTAACGCGACGAGAAAATCACTTTTTCCCCACAATGAATGTCTGGCAATAAATAGTTAATTTCAATGCAAGCCGTTCTGAAACCAATCGGCAAATTACTCAAAATGCTTAACTCGCCGAGAAAATCACTGTTGTTCCACAATGAATGCCTGGCTAAAAATAGTAAATTTCAATGCAAGCCGTTCTGAAGCCAATCGGCAAATTAAACAAAATGCTTAACTCGCCGAGAAAATCACTTTTTCCCCACAATGAATGGTTGGCAAAAAATAGTAAATTGCAGTGCAAGACGTTCTGAAACTAATGGGCAAATAACTCAAAATGCTTGACGCGCCGAGAAAATCACTTTTTTCCCACAATGAATGCCTGGCAATAAATAGTTAATTTTGATGCAAGACGTTCTGAAACCAATCGGCAAATTACTCAAAATGCTTAACTTGCCGAGAAAATCACTTTTGTTCCACAATGAATGCCTGGCAAAAAATAGTTAATTGTGATGCAAGCCGTTCTGAAACCGATCGGCAAATTGCTCAAAATGCTCAACTCGCCGAGAAAATCACTTTTTCCCCACAATGAATGTCTGGCAAAAAATAGTAAATTTCAATGCAAGCCGTTCTGAAACCAATCGGCAAATTACTCAAAATGCTTAACTCGCCGAGAAAATCACTTTTTTCCCACAATGAAAGTCTGGCAAAAAATAGTAAATTTCAATGCAAGCCGTTCTGAAACCAATCGGCAAATTACTCAAAATGCTTAACTCGCCGAGAAAATCACTGTTGTTCCACAATGAATGCCTGGCAAAAAATAGTAAATTTTGATGCAAGCCGTTCTGAAGCCAATCGGCAAATTACACAAAATGCTTAACTCGCCGAGAAAATCACTTTCTTTCCACAATGAATGTCTGGCAAAAAGAGTAAATTTCAATGCAAGCCGTTCTGAAACCAATCGGCAAATTACTCAAAATGCTTAACGCGCCTGAGAAAATCACTTTTTCCCCACAATGAATGTATGGCAAAAAATAGTTAATTTTGATGCAAGACGTTCTGAAACCAATCGGCAAATTACTCAAAATGCTTAACTCGCCAAGAAAATCAAATTTTCCCACAACGAATGCCTGGCAAAAAATAGTTAATTTTGATGCAAGACGTTCTGAAACCAATCGGCAAATTACTCAAAATTCTTAATTCGCCGAGAAAATCACTTTTGTTCCACAATGAATGTCTGGCAATAAATAGTTCATTTTGATGCAAGCCGTTCTGAAGCCAATTGGCAAATTACTCTGAATGCTTAACTCGCCGAGAAAATCAATTTTTTTCCCACAATGAATGTCTGGCAATAAATAGTTAATTTTGATGCAGGACGTTCTGAAACCAATCGGCAAATTACTCAAAATGCTTAACTTGCCGAGAAAATCACTTTTGTTCCACAATGAATGCCTGGCAAAAAATAGTTAATTGTGATGCAAGCCGTTCTGAAACCAATCGGCAAATTACTCAAAATGCTTAACTCGCCGAGAAAATCACTTTCTTTCCACAATGAATGCCTGGCAAAAAATAGTAAATTTTAATGCAAACCGTTCTGAAACCAATCGGCAAATTACTCAAAATGCTTAACTCGCCGAGAAAATCACTATTGTTCCACAATGAATGCCTGGCAAAAAATAGTAAATTTCAATGCAAGCCGTTCTGAAACCAATCGGCAAATTACACAAAATGCTTAACTCGCCGAGAAAATCACTTTCATTCCACAATGTATGTCTGGCAAAAAGTACTAAATTTTAATGCAAGCCGTTCTGAAACCAATCGGCAAATTACTCAAAATGCTTAACTCGCCAAGAAAATCAGTTTTTCCCACAATGAATGCCTAGCAAAAAATAGTTCATTTTGATGCAAGCCGTTCTGAAACCAATCGGCAAATTACTCAAAATGCTAAACTCGCCGAGATAATCACTTTTTTCCAACAATGAATGGCTGGCAAAAAATAGTAAATTTCAGTGCAAGACGTTCTGAAACTAATGGGCAAATTACTCAAAATGCTAAACTCGCCGAGAAAATCACTTTCTTTCCACAATGAATGCCTGGCAAAAAATACGAAATATTAATAAAGCCGTTCTGAAACCAATCGGCAAATTACTCAAAATGCTTAACTCGCCGAGAAAATCTCTATTGTTTCACAATGAATGCCTGGCAAAAAATAGTAAATTTCAATGCAAGCCGTTCTGAAACCAATCGGCAAATTACACAAAATGCTTAACTCGCCGAGAAAATCACTTTCATTCCACAATGAATGTCTGGCAAAAAATAGTAAATTTTAATGCAAGCCGTTCTGAAACCAATCGGCAAATTACTCAAAATGCTTAACTCGCCAAGAAAATCAGTTTTTCCCACAATGAATGCCTGGCAAAAAATAGTTCATTTTGATGCAAGCCGTTCAGAAACCAATCGGCAAAATGCTTAACGCGACGAGAAAATCACTTTTTCCCCACAATGAATGCCTGGCAAAAAATAGTAAATTTTAATGCAAGCCGTTCTGAAACCAATCGGCAAATTACTCAAAATGCTTAACTCGCCGAGAAAATCACTGTTGTTCCACAATGAATGCCTGGCAAAAAATAGTAAATTGCAGTGCAAGATGTTCTGAAACTAATGGGCAAATAACTCAAAATGCTTGACGCGCCGAGAAAATCACTTTTTTCCCACAATGAATGCCTGGCAATAAATAGTTAATTTTGATGCAAGACGTTCTGAAACCAATCGGCAAATTTCTCAAAATGCTTAACTCGCCGAGAAAATCACTGTTGTTCCACAATGAATGTCTGGCAAAAAATAGTAACTTTTGATGCAAGCCTTTCTGAAGCCAATCGGCAAATTGAGAAAATCACTGTTGTTCCACAATGAATGTCTGGCAAAAAATAGTAATTTTTGATGCAAGCCTTTCTGAAGCCAATCGGCAAATTACACAAAATGCTTAACTCGCCGAGAAAATCACTATCTTTCCACAATGAATATCTGGCAAAAAAGAGTAAATTTCAATGCAAGCCGTTCTGAAACCAATCGGCAAATTACTCAAAATGCTTAACGCGCCGAGAAAATCACTTTTTCCCCACAATGAATGTATGGCAAAAAATAGTTAATTTTGATGCAAGACGTTCTGAAACCAATCGGCAAATTACTCAAAATGCTTAACTCGCCAAGAAAATCAAATTTTCCCACAACGAATGCCTGGCAAAAAATAGTTAATTTTGATGCAAGACGTTCTGAAACCAATCGGCAAATTACTCAAAATTCTTAATTCGCCGAGAAAATCACTTTTGTTCCACAATGAATGTCTGGCAATAAATAGTTCATTTTGATGCAAGCCGTTCTGAAGCCAATTGGCAAATTACTCTAAATGCTTAACTCGCCGAGAAAATCACTTTTTTTCCCACAAGGAATGTCTGGCAATAAATAGTTAATTTTGATGCAGGACGTTCTGAAACCAATCGGCAAATTACTCAAAATGCTTAACTTGCCGAGAAAATCACTTTTGTTCCACAATGAATGCCTGGCAAAAAATAGTTAATTGTGATGCAAGCCGTTCTGAAACCAATCGGCAAATTACTCAAAATGCTTAACTCGCCGAGAAAATCACTTTCTTCCACAATGAATGCCTGGCAAAAAATAGTAAATTTTAATGCAAACCGTTCTGAAACCAATCGGCAAATTACTCAAAATGCTTAACTCGCCGAGAAAATCACTATTGTTCCACAATGAATGCCTGGCAAAAAGTAGTAAATTTTAATGCAAGCCGTTCTGAAACCAATCGGCAAATTACTCAAAATGCTTAACTCGCCAAGAAAATCAGTTTTTCCCACAATGAATGCCTGGCAAAAAATAGTTCATTTTGATGCAAGCCGTTCTGAAACCAGTCGGCAAATTACTCAAAATGCTCAACTCGCCGAGAAAATCACTTTCTTTCCACAATGAATGCCTGGCAAAAAATAGTAAATATTAATAAAGCCGTTCTGAAACCAATCGGCAAATTACTCAAAATGCTTAACTCGCCGAGAAAATCACTTTCATTCCACAATGAATGTCTGGCAAAAAATAGTAAATTTTCATGCAAGCCGTTCTGAAACCAATCGGCAAATTACTCAAAATGCTTAACTCGCCAAGAAAATCAGTTTTTCCCACAATGAATGCCTGGCAAAAAATAGTTCATTTTGATGCTAGCCGTTCCGAAACCAATCGGCAAATGACTCAAAATGCTAAACTCGCCGAGATAATCACTTTTTTCCGACAAGGAATGGCTGGCAAAAAATAGTTAATTGTGATGCAAGCCGTTCTGAAACCAATCGGCAAATTACTCAAAATGCTTAACTCGCCGAGAAAATCACTTTCTTTCCACAATGAATGCCTGGCAAAAAATAGTAAATTTCAAGGCAAGCCGTTCTGAAGCCAATCGGGAAATTACACAAAATGCTTAACTCGCCGAGAAAATAACTTTCTTTCCACAATGAATGTCTGGCAAAAAATAGTTCATTTTGATGCAAGCCGTTCAGAAACCAATCGGCAAAATGCTTAACGCGACGAGAAAACAACTTTTTCCCCACAATGAAAGTCTGGCAATAAATAGTTAATTTCAATGCAAGCCGTTCTGAAACCAATCGGCAAATTACTCAAAATGCTTAACTCGCCGAGAAAATCACTTTCTTTCCACAATGAATGCCTGGCAAAAATAGTAAATTTTAATGCAAGCCGTTCTGAAACCAATCGGCAAATTACTCAAAATGCTTAACTCGCCAAGAAAATCAGTTTTTCCCACAATGAATTCCCGGCAAAAAATAGTTCATTTTGATGCAAGCCGTTCTGAAACCAATCGGCAAATGACTCAAAATGCTAAACTCGCCGAGATAATCACTTTTTTCCAACAATGAATGGCTGGCAAAAAATAGTTAATTGTGATGCAAGCCGTTCTGAAACCAATCGGCAAATTACTGAAAATGCTTAACTCGCCGAGAAAATCACTTTCTTTCCACAATGAATGCCTGGCAAAAAATAGTAAATTTCAAGGCAAGCCGTTCTGAAGCCAATCGGGAAATTACACAAAATGCTTAACTCGCCGAGAAAATAACTTTCTTTCCACAATGAATATCTGGCAAAAAATAGTAAATTTCAAGGCAAGCCGTTCTGAAGCCAATCGGGAAATTACACAAACTGCTTAACTCGCCGAGAAAATAACTTTCTTTCCACAATGAATGTCTGGCAAAAAATAGTTCATTTTGATGCAAGCCGTTCAGAAACCAATCGGCAAAATGCTTAACGCGACGAGAAAATCACTTTTTCCCCACAATGAATGTCTGGCAATAAATAGTTAATTTCAATGCAAGCCGTTCTGAAACCAATCGGCAAATTACTCAAAATGCTTAACTCGCCGAGAAAATCACTGTTGTTCCACAATGAATGCCTGGCAAAAAATAGTTAATTTCAATGCAAGCCGTTCTGAAACCAATCGGCAAATTA
The DNA here is from genome assembly GCF_047496885.1 of Scyliorhinus torazame. Lineage (NCBI taxonomy): Eukaryota > Metazoa > Chordata > Chondrichthyes > Carcharhiniformes > Scyliorhinidae > Scyliorhinus > Scyliorhinus torazame. The sequence continues at coordinate 93,339,920 of NC_092719.1, forward strand.
CTCAAAATGCTTAACTCGCCGAGAAAATCACTTTCTTTCCACAATGAATGCCTGGCAAAAAATAGTAAATTTTAATGCAAGCCGTTCTGAAACCAATCGGCAAATTACTCAAAATGCTTAACTCGCCGAGAAAATCACTGTTGTTCCACAATGAATGCCTGGCAAAAAATAGTAAATTTCAATGCAAGCCGTTCTGAAGCCAATCGGCAAATTACACAAAATGCTTAACTCGCCGAGAAAATCACTTTTTCCCCACAATGAATGGTTGGCAAAAAATAGTAAATTGCAGTGCAAGATGTTCTGAAACTAATGGGCAAATAACTCAAAATGCTTGACGCGCCGAGAAAATCACTTTTTTCCCACAATGAATGCCTGGCAATAAATAGTTAATTTTGATGCAAGACGTTCTGAAACCAATCGGCAAATTACTCAAAATGCTTAACTCGCCGAGAAAATCACTGTTGTTCCACAATGAATGTCTGGCAAAAAATAGTAATTTTTGATGCAAGCCGTTCTGAAGCCAATCGGCAAATTACACAAAATGCTTAACTCGCCGAGAAAATCACTTTCTTTCCACAATGAATATCTGGCAAAAAAGAGTAAATTTCAATGCAAGCCGTTCTGAAACCAATCGGCAAATTACTCAAAATGCTTAACGCGCCGAGAAAATCACTTTTTCCCCACAATGAATGTATGGCAAAAAATAGTTAATTTTGATGCAAGACGTTCTGAAACCAATCGGCAAATTACTCAAAATTCTTAATTCGCCGAGAAAATCACTTTTGTTCCACAATGAATGTCTGGCAATAAATAGTTCATTTTGATGCAAGCCGTTCTGAAGCCAATTGGCAAATTACTCTAAATGCTTAACTCGCCGAGAAAATCACTTTTTTTCCCACAAGGAATGTCTGGCAATAAATAGTTAATTGTGATGCAAGCCGTTCTGAAACCAATCGGCAAATTACTCAAAATGCTTAACTCGCCGAGAAAATCACTTTCTTTCCACAATGAATGCCTGGCAAAAAATAGTAAATTTTAATGCAAACCGTTCTGAAACCAATCGGCAAATTACTCAAAATGCTTAACTCGCCGAGAAAATCACTATTGTTCCACAATGAATGCCTGGCAAAAAATAGTAAATTTCAATGCAAGCCGTTCTGAAACCAATCGGCAAATTACACAAAATGCTTAACTCGCCGAGAGAATCACTTTCATTCCACAATGAATGTCTGGCAAAAAGTAGTAAATTTTAATGCAAGCCGTTCTGAAACCAATCGGCAAATTACTCAAAATGCTTAACTCGCCGAGAAAATCACTTTTGTTCCACAATGAATGTCTGGCAAAAATTAGTTCATTTTGATGCAAGCCGTTCTGAAACCAATCGGCAAATTACTCAAAATGCTAAACTCGCCGAGAAAATCACTTTCTTTCCACAATGAATGCCTGGCAAAAAATAGTAAATATTAATAAAGCCGTTCTGAAACCAATCGGCAAATGACTCAAAATGCTTAACTCGCCGAGAAAATCACTGTTGTTCCACAATGAATGCCTGGCAAAAAATAGTTAATTTCAATGCAAGCCGTTCTGAAACCAATCGGCAAATTACTCAAAATGCTTAACTCGCCGAGAAAATCACTTTCTTTCCACAATGAATGCCTGGCAAAAAATAGTAAATTTTAATGCAAGCCGTTCTGAAACCAATCGGCAAATTACTCAAAATGCTTAACTCGCCGAGAAAATCACTGTTGTTCCACAATGAATGCCTGGCAAAAAATAGTAAATTTCAATGCAAGCCGTTCTGAAGCCAATCGGCAAATTACACAAAATGCTTAACTCGCCGAGAAAATCACTTTTTCCCCACAATGAATGGTTGGCAAAAAATAGTAAATTGCAGTGCAAGATGTTCTGAAACTAATGGGCAAATAACTCAAAATGCTTGACGCGCCGAGAAAATCACTTTTTTCCCACAATGAATGCCTGGCAATAAATAGTTAATTTTGATGCAAGACGTTCTGAAACCAATCGGCAAATTACTCAAAATGCTTAACTCGCCGAGAAAATCACTGTTGTTCCACAATGAATGTCTGGCAAAAAATAGTAATTTTTGATGCAAGCCGTTCTGAAGCCAATCGGCAAATTACACAAAATGCTTAACTCGCCGAGAAAATCACTTTCTTTCCACAATGAATATCTGGCAAAAAAGAGTAAATTTCAATGCAAGCCGTTCTGAAACCAATCGGCAAATTACTCAAAATGCTTAACGCGCCGAGAAAATCACTTTTTCCCCACAATGAATGTATGGCAAAAAATAGTTAATTTTGATGCAAGACGTTCTGAAACCAATCGGCAAATTACTCAAAATTCTTAATTCGCCGAGAAAATCACTTTTGTTCCACAATGAATGTCTGGCAATAAATAGTTCATTTTGATGCAAGCCGTTCTGAAGCCAATTGGCAAATTACTCTAAATGCTTAACTCGCCGAGAAAATCACTTTTTTTCCCACAAGGAATGTCTGGCAATAAATAGTTAATTGTGATGCAAGCCGTTCTGAAACCAATCGGCAAATTACTCAAAATGCTTAACTCGCCGAGAAAATCACTTTCTTTCCACAATGAATGCCTGGCAAAAAATAGTAAATTTTAATGCAAACCGTTCTGAAACCAATCGGCAAATTACTCAAAATGCTTAACTCGCCGAGAAAATCACTATTGTTCCACAATGAATGCCTGGCAAAAAATAGTAAATTTCAATGCAAGCCGTTCTGAAACCAATCGGCAAATTACACAAAATGCTTAACTCGCCGAGAGAATCACTTTCATTCCACAATGAATGTCTGGCAAAAAGTAGTAAATTTTAATGCAAGCCGTTCTGAAACCAATCGGCAAATTACTCAAAATGCTTAACTCGCCGAGAAAATCACTTTTGTTCCACAATGAATGTCTGGCAAAAATTAGTTCATTTTGATGCAAGCCGTTCTGAAACCAATCGGCAAATTACTCAAAATGCTAAACTCGCCGAGAAAATCACTTTCTTTCCACAATGAATGCCTGGCAAAAAATAGTAAATATTAATAAAGCCGTTCTGAAACCAATCGGCAAATTACTCAAAATGCTTAACTCGCCGAGAAAATCTCTATTGTTTCACAATGAATGCCTGGCAAAAAATAGTAAATTTCAATGCAAGCCGTTCGGAAACCAATCGGCAAATTACACAAAATGCTTAACTCGCCGAGAAAATCACTTTCATTCCACAATGAATGTCTGGCAAAAAATAGTAAATTTTAATGCAAGCCGTTCTGAAACCAATCGGCAAATTACTCAAAATGCTTAACTCGCCAAGAAAATCAGTTTTTCCCACAATGAATGCCTGGCAAAAAATAGTTCATTATGATGCAAGCCGTTCTGAAACCAATCGGCAAATGACTCAAAATGCTAAACTCGCCGAGATAATCACTTTTTTCCAACATTGAATGGCTGGCAAAAAATAGTTAATTGTGATGCAAGCCGTTCTGAAACCAATCGGCAAATTACTGAAAATGCTTAAATCGCCGAGAAAATCACTTTCTTTCCACAATGAATGCCTGGCAAAAAATAGTAAATTTCAAGGCAAGCCGTTCTGAAGCCAATCGGGAAATTACACAAAATGCTTAACTCGCCGAGAAAATAACTTTCTTTCCACAATGAATGTCTGGCAAAAAATAGTTCATTTTGATGCAAGCCGTTCAGAAACCAATCGGCAAAATGCTTAACGCGACGAGAAAATCACTTTTTCCCCACAATGAATGTCTGGCAATAAATAGTTAATTTCAATGCAAGCCGTTCTGAAACCAATCGGCAAATTACTCAAAATGCTTAACTCGCCGAGAAAATCACTGTTGTTCCACAATGAATGCCTGGCAAAAAATTAGTAAATTTCAATGCAAGCCGTTCTGAAGCCAATCGGCAAATTACACAAAATGCTTAACTCGCCGAGAAAATCACTTTTTCCCCACAATGAATGGTTGGCAAAAAATAGTTAATTTTGATGCAAGACGTTCTGAAACCAATCGGCAAATTACTCAAAATGCTTAACTTGCCGAGAAAATCACTTTTGTTCCACAATGAATGCCTGGCAAAAAATAGTAAATTTCAATGCAAGCCGTTCTGAAACCAATCGTCAAATTACTCAAAATGCTTAACTCGCCAAGAAAATCAGTTTTTCCCACAATGAATGCCTGGCAAAAAATAGTTCATTTTGATGCAAGCCGTTCTGAAACCAATCGGCAAATGACTCAAAATGCTAAACTCGCCGAGATAATCACTTTTTTCCAACATTGAATGGCTGGCAAAAAATAGTTAATTGTGATGCAAGCCGTTCTGAAACCAATCGGCAAATTACTCAAAATGCTTAACTCGCCGAGAAAATCTCTTTCTTTCCACAATGAATGCCTGGCAAAAAATAGTAAATTTCAAGGCAAGCCGTTCTGAAGCCAATCGGGAAATTACACAAAATGCTTAACTCGCCGAGAAAATAACTTTCTTTCCACAATGAATGTCTGGCAAAAAATAGTTAATTTCAATGCAAGCCGTTCTGAAACCAATCGGCAAATTACTCAAAATGCTTAACTCGCCGAGAAAATCACTTTCTTTCCACAATGAATGCCTGGCAAAAAATAGTAAATTTTAATGCAAGCCGTTCTGAAACCAATCGGCAAATTACTCAAAATGCTTAACTCGCCAAGAAAATCAGTTTTTCCCACAATGAATGCCCGGCAAAAAATAGTTCATTTTGATGCAAGCCGTTCCGAAACCAATCGGCAAATGACTCAAAATGCTAAACTCGCCGAGATAATCACTTTTTTCCAACAAGGAATGGCTGGCAAAAAATAGTTAATTGTGATGCAAGCCGTTCTGAAACCAATCGGCAAATTACTCAAAATGCTTAACTCGCCGAGAAAATCACTTTCTTTCCACAATGAATGCCTGGCAAAAAATAGTAAATTTCAAGGCAAGCCGTTCTGAAGCCAATCGGGAAATTACACAAAATGCTTAACTCGCCGAGAAAATAACTTTCTTTCCACAATGAATGTCTGGCAAAAAATAGTTCATTTTGATGCAAGCCGTTCAGAAACCAATCGGCAAAATGCTTAACGCGACGAGAAAACCACTTTTTCCCCACAATGAATGTCTGGCAATAAATAGTTAATTTCAATGCAAGCCGTTCTGAAACCAATCGGCAAATTACTCAAAATGCTTAACTCGCCGAGAAAATCACTTTCTTTCCACAATGAATGCCTGGCAAAAATAGTAAATTTTAATGCAAGCCGTTCTGAAACCAATCGGCAAATTGCTCAAAATGCTTAACTCGCCAAGAAAATCAGTTTTTCCCACAATGAATTCCCGGCAAAAAATAGTTCATTTTGATGCAAGCCGTTCTGAAACCAATCGGCAAATGACTCAAAATGCTAAACTCGCCGAGATAATCACTTTTTTCCAACAATGAATGGCTGGCAAAAAATAGTTAATTGTGATGCAAGCCGTTCTGAAACCAATCGGCAAATTACTGAAAATGCTTAACTCGCCGAGAAAATCACTTTCTTTCCACAATGAATGCCTGGCAAAAAATAGTAAATTTCAAGGCAAGCCGTTCTGAAGCCAATCGGGAAATTACACAAAATGCTTAACTCGCCGAGAAAATAACTTTCTTTCCACAATGAATATCTGGCAAAAAATAGTAAATTTCAAGGCAAGCCGTTCTGAAGCCAATCGGGAAATTACACAAAATGCTTAACTCGCCGAGAAAATAACTTTCTTTCCACAATGAATGTCTGGCAAAAAATAGTTCATTTTGATGCAAGCCGTTCAGAAAACAATCGGCAAAATGCTTAACGCGACGAGAAAATCACTTTTTCCCCACAATGAATGTCTGGCAATAAATAGTTAATTTCAATGCAAGCCGTTCTGAAACCAATCGGCAAATTACTCAAAATGCTTAACTCGCCGAGAAAATCACTGTTGTTCCACAATGAATGTCTGGCAAAAAATAGTAATTTTTGATGCAAGCCGTTCTGAAGCCAATCGGCAAATTACACAAAATGCTTAACTCGCCGAGAAAATCACTTTCTTTCCACAATGAATATCTGGCAAAAAAGAGTAAATTTCAATGCAAGCCGTTCTGAAACCAATCGGCAAATTACTCAAAATGCTTAACGCGCCGAGAAAATCACTTTTTCCCCACAATGAATGTATGGCAAAAAATAGTTAATTTTGATGCAAGACGTTCTGAAACCAATCGGCAAATTACTCAAAATTCTTAATTCGCCGAGAAAATCACTTTTGTTCCACAATGAATGTCTGGCAATAAATAGTTCATTTTGATGCAAGCCGTTCTGAAGCCAATTGGCAAATTACTCTAAATGCTTAACTCGCCGACAAAATCACTTTTTTTCCCACAAGGAATGTCTGGCAATAAATAGTTAATTGTGATGCAAGCCGTTCTGAAACCAATCGGCAAATTACTCAAAATGCTTAACTCGCCGAGAAAATCACTTTCTTTCCACAATGAATGCCTGGCAAAAAATAGTAAATTTTAATGCAAACCGTTCTGAAACCAATCGGCAAATTACTCAAAATGCTTAACTCGCCGAGAAAATCACTTTCTTTCCACAATGAATGCCTGGCAAAAATAGTAAATTTTAATGCAAGCCGTTCTGAAACCAATCGGCAAATTACTCAAAATGCTTAACTCGCCAAGAAAATCAGTTTTTCCCACAATGAATTCCCGGCAAAAAATAGTTCATTTTGATGCAAGCCGTTCTGAAACCAATCGGCAAATGACTCAAAATGCTAAACTCGCCGAGATAATCACTTTTTTCCAACAATGAATGGCTGGCAAAAAATAGTTAATTGTGATGCAAGCCGTTCTGAAACCAATCGGCAAATTACTCAAAATGCTTAACTCGCCGAGAAAATCACTTTCTTTCCACAATGAATGCCTGGCAAAAAATAGTAAATTTCAAGGCAAGCCGTTCTGAAGCCAATCGGGAAATTACACAAAATGCTTAACTCGCCGAGAAAATAACTTTCTTTCCACAATGAATGTCTGGCAAAAAATAGTTCATTTTGATGCAAGCCGTTCAGAAACCAATCGGCAAAATGCTTAACGCGACGAGAAAATCACTTTTTCCCCACAATGAATGTCTGGCAATAAATAGTTAATTTCAATGCAAGCCGTTCTGAAACCAATCGGCAAATTACTCAAAATGCTTAACTCGCCGAGAAAATCACTGTTGTTCCACAATGAATGCCTGGCTAAAAATAGTAAATTTCAATGCAAGCCGTTCTGAAGCCAATCGGCAAATTAAACAAAATGCTTAACTCGCCGAGAAAATCACTTTTTCCCCACAATGAATGGTTGGCAAAAAATAGTAAATTGCAGTGCAAGACGTTCTGAAACTAATGGGCAAATAACTCAAAATGCTTGACGCGCCGAGAAAATCACTTTTTTCCCACAATGAATGCCTGGCAATAAATAGTTAATTTTGATGCAAGACGTTCTGAAACCAATCGGCAAATTACTCAAAATGCTTAACTTGCCGAGAAAATCACTTTTGTTCCACAATGAATGCCTGGCAAAAAATAGTTAATTGTGATGCAAGCCGTTCTGAAACCGATCGGCAAATTGCTCAAAATGCTCAACTCGCCGAGAAAATCACTTTTTCCCCACAATGAATGTCTGGCAAAAAATAGTAAATTTCAATGCAAGCCGTTCTGAAACCAATCGGCAAATTACTCAAAATGCTTAACTCGCCGAGAAAATCACTTTTTCCCCACAATGAATGTCTGGCAAAAAATAGTAAATTTCAATGCAAGCCGTTCTGAAACCAATCGGCAAATTACTCAAAATGCTTAACTCGCCGAGAAAATCACTTTTTTCCCACAATGAATGTCTGGCAAAATATAGTAAATTTTAATGCAAGCCGTTCTGAAACCAATCGGCAAATTACTCGCCAAGAAAATCAGTTTTTCCCACAATGAATGCCTGGCAAAAAATAGTTCATTTTGATGCAAGCCGTTCTGAAACCAATCGGCAAATGACTCAAAATGCTAAACTCGCCGAGATAATCACTTTTTTCCAACAATGAATGGCTGGCAAAAAATAGTTAATTGTGATGCAAGCCGTTCTGAAACCAATCGGCAAATTACTCAAAATGCTAAACTCGCCGAGAAAATCACTTTCTTTCCACAATGAATGCCTGGCAAAAAATAGTAAATTTCAAGGCAAGCCGTTCTGAAGCCAATCGGGAAATTACACAAAATGCTTAACTCGCCGAGAAAATAACTTTCTTTCCACAATGAATGTCTGGCAAAAAATAGTTCATTTTGATGCAAGCCGTTCAGAAACCAATCGGCAAAATGCTTAAAGCGACGAGAAAATCACTTTTTCCCCACAATGAATGTCTGGCAATAAATAGTTAATTTCAATGCAAGCCGTTCTGAAACCAATCGGCAAATTACTCAAAATGCTTAACTCGCCGAGAAAATCACTTTCTTTCCACAATGAATGCCTGGCAAAAAATAGTAAATTTTAATGCAAGCCGTTCTGAAACCAATCGGCAAATTACTCAAAATGCTTAACTCGCCGAGAAAATCACTGTTGTTCCACAATGAATGCCTGGCAAAAAATAGTAAATTTCAATGCAAGCCGTTCTGAAGCCAATCGGCAAATTACACAAAATGCTTAACTCGCCGAGAAAATCACTTTTTCCCCACAATGAATGGTTGGCAAAAAATAGTAAATTGCAGTGCAAGATGTTCTGAAACTAATGGGCAAATAACTCAAAATGCTTGACGCGCCGAGAAAAATCACTTTTTTCCCACAATGAATGCCTGGCAATAAATAGTTAATTTTGATGCAAGACGTTCTGAAACCAATCGGCAAATTACTCAAAATGCTTAACTCGCCGAGAAAATCACTGTTGTTCCACAATGAATGTCTGGCAAAAAATAGTAATTTTTGATGCAAGCCGTTCTGAAGCCAATCGGCAAATTACACAAAATGCTTAACTCGCCGAGAAAATCACTTTCTTTCCACAATGAATATCTGGCAAAAAAGAGTAAATTTCAATGCAAGCCGTTCTGAAACCAATCGGCAAATTACTCAAAATGCTTAACGCGCCGAGAAAATCACTTTTTCCCACAACGAATGCCTGGCAAAAAATAGTTAATTTTGATGCAAGACGTTCTGAAACCAATCGGCAAATTACTCAAAATTCTTAATTCGCCGAGAAAATCACTTTTGTTCCACAATGAATGTCTGGCAATAAATAGTTCATTTTGATGCAAGCCGTTCTGAAGCCAATTGGCAAATTACTCTAAATGCTTAACTCGCCGAGAAAATCACTTTTTTTCCCACAAGGAATGTCTGGCAATAAATAGTTAATTTTGATGCAGGACGTTCTGAAACCAATCGGCAAATTACTCAAAATGCTTAACTTGCCGAGAAAATCACTTTTGTTCCACAATGAATGCCTGGCAAAAAATAGTTAATTGTGATGCAAGCCGTTCTGAAACCAATCGGCAAATTACTCAAAATGCTTAACTCGCCGAGAAAATCACTTTCTTTCCACAATGAATGCCTGGCAAAAAATAGTAAATTTTAATGCAAACCGTTCTGAAACCAATCGGCAAATTACTCAAAATGCTTAACTCGCCGAGAAAATCACTATTGTTCCACAATGAATGCCTGGCAAAAAGTAGTAAATTTTAATGCAAGCCGTTCTGAAACCAATCGGCAAATTACTCAAAATGCTTAACTCGCCAAGAAAATCAGTTTTTCCCACAATGAATGCCTGGCAAAAAATAGTTCATTTTGATGCAAGCCGTTCTGAAACCAATCGGCAAATTACTCAAAATGCTTAACTCGCCGAGAAAATCACTTTCTTTCCACAATGAATGCCTGGCAAAAAATAGTAAATTTCAAGGCAAGCCGTTCTGAAGCCAATCGGGAAATTACACAAAATGCTTCACTCGCCGAGAAAATAACTTTCTTTCCACAATGAATGTCTGGCAAAAAATAGTTAATTTCAATGCAAGCCGTTCTGAAACCAATCGGCAAATTACTCAAAATGCTTAACTCGCCGAGAAAATCACTTTCTTTCCACAATGAATGCCTGGCAAAAAATAGTAAATTTTAATGCAAGCCGTTCTGAAACCAATCGGCAAATTACTCAAAATGCTTAACTCGCCAAGAAAATCAGTTTTTCCCACAATGAATGCCCGGCAAAAAATAGTTCATTTTGATGCAAGCCGTTCCGAAACCAATCGGCAAATGACTCAAAATGCTAAACTCGCCGAGATAATCACTTTTTTCCAACAATGAATGGCTGGCAAAAAATAGTTAATTGTGATGCAAGCCGTTCTGAAACCAATCGGCAAATTACTCAAAATGCTTAACTCGCCGAGAAAATCACTTTCTTTCCACAATGAATGCCTGGCAAAAAATAGTAAATTTCAAGGCAAGCCGTTCTGAAGCCAATCGGGAAATTACACAAAATGCTTAACTCGCCGAGAAAATAACTTTCTTTCCACAATGAATGTCTGGCAAAAAATAGTTCATTTTGATGCAAGCCGTTCAGAAACCAATCGGCAAAATGCTTAACGCGACGAGAAAACCACTTTTTCCCCACAATGAATGTCTGGCAATAAATAGTTAATTTCAATGCAAGCCGTTCTGAAACCAATCGGCAAATTACTCAAAATGCTTAACTCGCCGAGAAAATCACTTTCTTTCCACAATGAATGCCTGGCAAAAATAGTAAATTTTAATGCAAGCCGTTCTGAAACCAATCGGCAAATTACTCAAAATGCTTAACTCGCCAAGAAAATCAGTTTTTCCCACAATGAATTCCCGGCAAAAAATAGTTCATTTTGATGCAAGCCGTTCTGAAACCAATCGGCAAATGACTCAAAATGCTAAACTCGCCGAGATAATCACTTTTTTCCAACAATGAATGGCTGGCAAAAAATAGTTAATTGTGATGCAAGCCGTTCTGAAACCAATCGGCAAATTACTCAAAATGCTTAACTCGCCGAGAAAATCACTTTCTTTCCACAATGAATGCCTGGCAAAAAATAGTAAATTTCAAGGCAAGCCGTTCTGAAGCCAATCGGGAAATTACACAAAATGCTTAACTCGCCGAGAAAATAACTTTCTTTCCACAATGAATGTCTGGCAAAAAATAGTTCATTTTGATGCAAGCCGTTCAGAAACCAATCGGCAAAATGCTTAACGCGACGAGAAAATCACTTTTTCCCCACAATGAATGTCTGGCAATAAATAGTTAATTTCAATGCAAGCCGTTCTGAAACCAATCGGCAAATTACTCAAAATGCTTAACTCGCCGAGAAAATCACTGTTGTTCCACAATGAATGCCTGGCTAAAAATAGTAAATTTCAATGCAAGCCGTTCTGAAGCCAATCGGCAAATTAAACAAAATGCTTAACTCGCCGAGAAAATCACTTTTTCCCCACAATGAATGGTTGGCAAAAAATAGTAAATTGCAGTGCAAGACGTTCTGAAACTAATGGGCAAATAACTCAAAATGCTTGACGCGCCGAGAAAATCACTTTTTTCCCACAATGAATGCCTGGCAATAAATAGTTAATTTTGATGCAAGACGTTCTGAAACCAATCGGCAAATTACTCAAAATGCTTAACTTGCCGAGAAAATCACTTTTGTTCCACAATGAATGCCTGTTAAAAAATAGTTAATTGTGATGCAAGCCGTTCTGAAACCGATCGGCAAATTGCTCAAAATGCTCAACTCGCCGAGAAAATCACTTTTTCCCCACAATGAATGTCTGGCAAAAAATAGTAAATTTCAATGCAAGCCGTTCTGAAACCAATCGGCAAATTACTCAAAATGCTTAACTCGCCGAGAAAATCACTTTTTTCCCACAATGAAAGTCTGGCAAAAAATAGTAAATTTCAATGCAAGCCGTTCTGAAACCAATCGGCAAATTACTCAAAATGCTTAACTCGCCGAGAAAATCACTGTTGTTCCACAATGAATGCCTGGCAAAAAATAGTAAATTTTGATGCAAGCCGTTCTGAAGCCAATCGGCAAATTACACAAAATGCTTAACTCGCCGAGAAAATCACTTTCTTTCCACAATGAATGTCTGGCAAAAAGAGTAAATTTCAATGCAAGCCGTTCTGAAACCAATCGGCAAATTACTCAAAATGCTTAACGCGCCTGAGAAAATCACTTTTTCCCCACAATGAATGTATGGCAAAAAATAGTTAATTTTGATGCAAGACGTTCTGAAACCAATCGGCAAATTACTCAAAATGCTTAACTCGCCAAGAAAATCAAATTTTCCCACAACGAATGCCTGGCAAAAAATAGTTAATTTTGATGCAAGACGTTCTGAAACCAATCGGCAAATTACTCAAAATTCTTAATTCGCCGAGAAAATCACTTTTGTTCCACAATGAATGTCTGGCAATAAATAGTTCATTTTGATGCAAGCCGTTCTGAAGCCAATTGGCAAATTACTCTGAATGCTTAACTCGCCGAGAAAATCATTTTTTTTCCCACAATGAATGTCTGGCAATAAATAGTTAATTTTGATGCAGGACGTTCTGAAACCAATCGGCAAATTACTCAAAATGCTTAACTTGCCGAGAAAATCACTTTTGTTCCACAATGAATGCCTGGCAAAAAATAGTTAATTGTGATGCAAGCCGTTCTGAAACCAATCGGCAAATTACTCAAAATGCTTAACTCGCCGAGAAAATCACTTTCTTTCCACAATGAATGCCTGGCAAAAAATAGTAAATTTTAATGCAAACCGTTCTGAAACCAATCGGCAAATTACTCAAAATGCTTAACTCGCCGAGAAAATCACTATTGTTCCACAATGAATGCCTGGCAAAAAATAGTAAATTTCAATGCAAGCCGTTCTGAAACCAATCGGCAAATTACACAAAATGCTTAACTCGCCGAGAAAATCACTTTCATTCCACAATGTATGTCTGGCAAAAAGTACTAAATTTTAATGCAAGCCGTTCTGAAACCAATCGGCAAATTACTCAAAATGCTTAACTCGCCAAGAAAATCAGTTTTTCCCACAATGAATGCCTAGCAAAAAATAGTTCATTTTGATGCAAGCCGTTCTGAAACCAATCGGCAAATTACTCAAAATGCTAAACTCGCCGAGATAATCACTTTTTTCCAACAATGAATGGCTGGCAAAAAATAGTAAATTTCAGTGCAAGACGTTCTGAAACTAATGGGCAAATTACTCAAAATGCTAAACTCGCCGAGAAAATCACTTTCTTTCCACAATGAATGCCTGGCAAAAAATACGAAATATTAATAAAGCCGTTCTGAAACCAATCGGCAAATTACTCAAAATGCTTAACTCGCCGAGAAAATCTCTATTGTTTCACAATGAATGCCTGGCAAAAAATAGTAACTTTCAATGCAAGCCGTTCTGAAACCAATCGGCAAATTACACAAAATGCTTAACTCGCCGAGAAAATCACTTTCATTCCACAATGAATGTCTGGCAAAAAATAGTAAATTTTAATGCAAGCCGTTCTGAAACCAATCGGCAAATTACTCAAAATGCTTAACTCGCCAAGAAAATCAGTTTTTCCCACAATGAATGCCTGGCAAAAAATAGTTCATTTTGATGCAAGCCGTTCAGAAACCAATCGGCAAAATGCTTAACGCGACGAGAAAATCACTTTTTCCCCACAATGAATGCCTGGCAAAAAATAGTAAATTTTAATGCAAGCCGTTCTGAAACCAATCGGCAAATTACTCAAAATGCTTAACTCGCCGAGAAAATCACTGTTGTTCCACAATGAATGCCTGGCAAAAAATAGTAAATTGCAGTGCAAGATGTTCTGAAACTAATGGGCAAATAACTCAAAATGCTTGACGCGCCGAGAAAATCACTTTTTTCCCACAATGAATGCCTGGCAATAAATAGTTAATTTTGATGCAAGACGTTCTGAAACCAATCGGCAAATTTCTCAAAATGCTTAACTCGCCGAGAAAATCACTGTTGTTCCACAATGAATGTCTGGCAAAAAATAGTAACTTTTGATGCAAGCCTTTCTGAAGCCAATCGGCAAATTGAGAAAATCACTGTTGTTCCACAATGAATGTCTGGCAAAAAATAGTAATTTTTGATGCAAGCCTTTCTGAAGCCAATCGGCAAATTACACAAAATGCTTAACTCGCCGAGAAAATCACTATCTTTCCACAATGAATATCTGGCAAAAAAGAGTAAATTTCAATGCAAGCCGTTCTGAAACCAATCGGCAAATTACTCAAAATGCTTAACGCGCCGAGAAAATCACTTTTTCCCCACAATGAATGTATGGCAAAAAATAGTTAATTTTGATGCAAGACGTTCTGAAACCAATCGGCAAATTACTCAAAATGCTTAACTCGCCAAGAAAATCAAATTTTCCCACAACGAATGCCTGGCAAAAAATAGTTAATTTTGATGCAAGACGTTCTGAAACCAATCGGCAAATTACTCAAAATTCTTAATTCGCCGAGAAAATCACTTTTGTTCCACAATGAATGTCTGGCAATAAATAGTTCATTTTGATGCAAGCCGTTCTGAAGCCAATTGGCAAATTACTCTAAATGCTTAACTCGCCGAGAAAATCACTTTTTTTCCCACAAGGAATGTCTGGCAATAAATAGTTAATTTTGATGCAGGACGTTCTGAAACCAATCGGCAAATTACTCAAAATGCTTAACTTGCCGAGAAAATCACTTTTGTTCCACAATGAATGCCTGGCAAAAAATAGTTAATTGTGATGCAAGCCGTTCTGAAACCAATCGGCAAATTACTCAAAATGCTTAACTCGCCGAGAAAATCACTTTCTTCCACAATGAATGCCTGGCAAAAAATAGTAAATTTTAATGCAAACCGTTCTGAAACCAATCGGCAAATTACTCAAAATGCTTAACTCGCCGAGAAAATCACTATTGTTCCACAATGAATGCCTGGCAAAAAGTAGTAAATTTTAATGCAAGCCGTTCTGAAACCAATCGGCAAATTACTCAAAATGCTTAACTCGCCAAGAAAATCAGTTTTTCCCACAATGAATGCCTGGCAAAAAATAGTTCATTTTGATGCAAGCCGTTCTGAAACCAGTCGGCAAATTACTCAAAATGCTCAACTCGCCGAGAAAATCACTTTCTTTCCACAATGAATGCCTGGCAAAAAATAGTAAATATTAATAAAGCCGTTCTGAAACCAATCGGCAAATTACTCAAAATGCTTAACTCGCCGAGAAAATCACTTTCATTCCACAATGAATGTCTGGCAAAAAATAGTAAATTTTCATGCAAGCCGTTCTGAAACCAATCGGCAAATTACTCAAAATGCTTAACTCGCCAAGAAAATCAGTTTTTCCCACAATGAATGCCTGGCAAAAAATAGTTCATTTTGATGCTAGCCGTTCCGAAACCAATCGGCAAATGACTCAAAATGCTAAACTCGCCGAGATAATCACTTTTTTCCGACAAGGAATGGCTGGCAAAAAATAGTTAATTGTGATGCAAGCCGTTCTGAAACCAATCGGCAAATTACTCAAAATGCTTAACTCGCCGAGAAAATCACTTTCTTTCCACAATGAATGCCTGGCAAAAAATAGTAAATTTCAAGGCAAGCCGTTCTGAAGCCAATCGGGAAATTACACAAAATGCTTAACTCGCCGAGAAAATAACTTTCTTTCCACAATGAATGTCTGGCAAAAAATAGTTCATTTTGATGCAAGCCGTTCAGAAACCAATCGGCAAAATGCTTAACGCGACGAGAAAACCACTTTTTCCCCACAATGAAAGTCTGGCAATAAATAGTTAATTTCAATGCAAGCCGTTCTGAAACCAATCGGCAAATTACTCAAAATGCTTAACTCGCCGAGAAAATCACTTTCTTTCCACAATGAATGCCTGGCAAAAATAGTAAATTTTAATGCAAGCCGTTCTGAAACCAATCGGCAAATTACTCAAAATGCTTAACTCGCCAAGAAAATCAGTTTTTCCCACAATGAATTCCCGGCAAAAAATAGTTCATTTTGATGCAAGCCGTTCTGAAACCAATCGGCAAATGACTCAAAATGCTAAACTCGCCGAGATAATCACTTTTTTCCAACAATGAATGGCTGGCAAAAAATAGTTAATTGTGATGCAAGCCGTTCTGAAACCAATCGGCAAATTACTGAAAATGCTTAACTCGCCGAGAAAATCACTTTCTTTCCACAATGAATGCCTGGCAAAAAATAGTAAATTTCAAGGCAAGCCGTTCTGAAGCCAATCGGGAAATTACACAAAATGCTTAACTCGCCGAGAAAATAACTTTCTTTCCACAATGAATATCTGGCAAAAAATAGTAAATTTCAAGGCAAGCCGTTCTGAAGCCAATCGGGAAATTACACAAACTGCTTAACTCGCCGAGAAAATAACTTTCTTTCCACAATGAATGTCTGGCAAAAAATAGTTCATTTTGATGCAAGCCGTTCAGAAACCAATCGGCAAAATGCTTAACGCGACGAGAAAATCACTTTTTCCCCACAATGAATGTCTGGCAATAAATAGTTAATTTCAATGCAAGCCGTTCTGAAACCAATCGGCAAATTACTCAAAATGCTTAACTCGCCGAGAAAATCACTGTTGTTCCACAATGAATGCCTGGCAAAAAATAGTTAATTTCAATGCAAGCCGTTCTGAAACCAATCGGCAAATTACTCAAAATGCTTAACTCGCCGAGAAAATCACTTTCTTTCCACAATGAATGCCTGGCAAAAAATAGTAAATTTTAATGCAAGCCGTTCTGAAACCAATCGGCAAATTACTCAAAATGCTTAACTCGCCGAGAAAATCACTGTTGTTCCACAATGAATGCCTGGCAAAAAATAGTAAATTTCAATGCAAGCCGTTCTGAAGCCAATCGGCAAATTACACAAAATGCTTAACTCGCCGAGAAAATCACTTTTTCCCCACAATGAATGGTTGGCAAAAAATAGTAAATTGCAGTGCAAGATGTTCTGAAACTAATGGGCAAATAACTCAAAATGCTTGACGCGCCGAGAAAATCACTTTTTTCCCACAATGAATGCCTGGCAATAAATAGTTAATTTTGATGCAAGACGTTCTGAAACCAATCGGCAAATTACTCAAAATGCTTAACTCGCCGAGAAAATCACTGTTGTTCCACAATGAATGTCTGGCAAAAAATAGTAATTTTTGATGCAAGCCGTTCTGAAGCCAATCGGCAAATTACACAAAATGCTTAACTCGCCGAGAAAATCACTTTCTTTCCACAATGAATATCTGGCAAAAAAGAGTAAATTTCAATGCAAGCCGTTCTGAAACCAATCGGCAAATTACTCAAAATGCTTAACGCGCCGAGAAAATCACTTTTTCCCCACAATGAATGTATGGCAAAAAATAGTTAATTTTGATGCAAGACGTTCTGAAACCAATCGGCAAATTACTCAAAATTCTTAATTCGCCGAGAAAATCACTTTTGTTCCACAATGAATGTCTGGCAATAAATAGTTCATTTTGATGCAAGCCGTTCTGAAGCCAATTGGCAAATTACTCTAAATGCTTAACTCGCCGAGAAAATCACTTTTTTTCCCACAAGGAATGTCTGGCAATAAATAGTTAATTGTGATGCAAGCCGTTCTGAAACCAATCGGCAAATTACTCAAAATGCTTAACTCGCCGAGAAAATCACTTTCTTTCCACAATGAATGCCTGGCAAAAAATAGTAAATTTTAATGCAAACCGTTCTGAAACCAATCGGCAAATTACTCAAAATGCTTAACTCGCCGAGAAAATCACTATTGTTCCACAATGAATGCCTGGCAAAAAATAGTAAATTTCAATGCAAGCCGTTCTGAAACCAATCGGCAAATTACACAAAATGCTTAACTCGCCGAGAGAATCACTTTCATTCCACAATGAATGTCTGGCAAAAAGTAGTAAATTTTAATGCAAGCCGTTCTGAAACCAATCGGCAAATTACTCAAAATGCTTAACTCGCCGAGAAAATCACTTTTGTTCCACAATGAATGTCTGGCAAAAATTAGTTCATTTTGATGCAAGCCGTTCTGAAACCAATCGGCAAATTACTCAAAATGCTAAACTCGCCGAGAAAATCACTTTCTTTCCACAATGAATGCCTGGCAAAAAATAGTAAATATTAATAAAGCCGTTCTGAAACCAATCGGCAAATGACTCAAAATGCTTAACTCGCCGAGAAAATCACTGTTGTTCCACAATGAATGCCTGGCAAAAAATAGTTAATTTCAATGCAAGCCGTTCTGAAACCAATCGGCAAATTACTCAAAATGCTTAACTCGCCGAGAAAATCACTTTCTTTCCACAATGAATGCCTGGCAAAAAATAGTAAATTTTAATGCAAGCCGTTCTGAAACCAATCGGCAAATTACTCAAAATGCTTAACTCGCCGAGAAAATCACTGTTGTTCCACAATGAATGCCTGGCAAAAAATAGTAAATTTCAATGCAAGCCGTTCTGAAGCCAATCGGCAAATTACACAAAATGCTTAACTCGCCGAGAAAATCACTTTTTCCCCACAATGAATGGTTGGCAAAAAATAGTAAATTGCAGTGCAAGATGTTCTGAAACTAATGGGCAAATAACTCAAAATGCTTGACGCGCCGAGAAAATCACTTTTTTCCCACAATGAATGCCTGGCAATAAATAGTTAATTTTGATGCAAGACGTTCTGAAACCAATCGGCAAATTACTCAAAATGCTTAACTCGCCGAGAAAATCACTGTTGTTCCACAATGAATGTCTGGCAAAAAATAGTAATTTTTGATGCAAGCCGTTCTGAAGCCAATCGGCAAATTACACAAAATGCTTAACTCGCCGAGAAAATCACTTTCTTTCCACAATGAATATCTGGCAAAAAAGAGTAAATTTCAATGCAAGCCGTTCTGAAACCAATCGGCAAATTACTCAAAATGCTTAACGCGCCGAGAAAATCACTTTTTCCCCACAATGAATGTATGGCAAAAAATAGTTAATTTTGATGCAAGACGTTCTGAAACCAATCGGCAAATTACTCAAAATTCTTAATTCGCCGAGAAAATCACTTTTGTTCCACAATGAATGTCTGGCAATAAATAGTTCATTTTGATGCAAGCCGTTCTGAAGCCAATTGGCAAATTACTCTAAATGCTTAACTCGCCGAGAAAATCACTTTTTTTCCCACAAGGAATGTCTGGCAATAAATAGTTAATTGTGATGCAAGCCGTTCTGAAACCAATCGGCAAATTACTCAAAATGCTTAACTCGCCGAGAAAATCACTTTCTTTCCACAATGAATGCCTGGCAAAAAATAGTAAATTTTAATGCAAACCGTTCTGAAACCAATCGGCAAATTACTCAAAATGCTTAACTCGCCGAGAAAATCACTATTGTTCCACAATGAATGCCTGGCAAAAAATAGTAAATTTCAATGCAAGCCGTTCTGAAACCAATCGGCAAATTACACAAAATGCTTAACTCGCCGAGAGAATCACTTTCATTCCACAATGAATGTCTGGCAAAAAGTAGTAAATTTTAATGCAAGCCGTTCTGAAACCAATCGGCAAATTACTCAAAATGCTTAACTCGCCGAGAAAATCACTTTTGTTCCACAATGAATGTCTGGCAAAAATTAGTTCATTTTGATGCAAGCCGTTCTGAAACCAATCGGCAAATTACTCAAAATGCTAAACTCGCCGAGAAAATCACTTTCTTTCCACAATGAATGCCTGGCAAAAAATAGTAAATATTAATAAAGCCGTTCTGAAACCAATCGGCAAATTACTCAAAATGCTTAACTCGCCGAGAAAATCTCTATTGTTTCACAATGAATGCCTGGCAAAAAATAGTAAATTTCAATGCAAGCCGTTCGGAAACCAATCGGCAAATTACACAAAATGCTTAACTCGCCGAGAAAATCACTTTCATTCCACAATGAATGTCTGGCAAAAAATAGTAAATTTTAATGCAAGCCGTTCTGAAACCAATCGGCAAATTACTCAAAATGCTTAACTCGCCAAGAAAATCAGTTTTTCCCACAATGAATGCCTGGCAAAAAATAGTTCATTATGATGCAAGCCGTTCTGAAACCAATCGGCAAATGACTCAAAATGCTAAACTCGCCGAGATAATCACTTTTTTCCAACATTGAATGGCTGGCAAAAAATAGTTAATTGTGATGCAAGCCGTTCTGAAACCAATCGGCAAATTACTGAAAATGCTTAAATCGCCGAGAAAATCACTTTCTTTCCACAATGAATGCCTGGCAAAAAATAGTAAATTTCAAGGCAAGCCGTTCTGAAGCCAATCGGGAAATTACACAAAATGCTTAACTCGCCGAGAAAATAACTTTCTTTCCACAATGAATGTCTGGCAAAAAATAGTTCATTTTGATGCAAGCCGTTCAGAAACCAATCGGCAAAATGCTTAACGCGACGAGAAAATCACTTTTTCCCCACAATGAATGTCTGGCAATAAATAGTTAATTTCAATGCAAGCCGTTCTGAAACCAATCGGCAAATTACTCAAAATGCTTAACTCGGCGAGAAAATCACTGTTGTTCCACAATGAATGCCTGGCAAAAAATTTGTAAATTTCAATGCAAGCCGTTCTGAAGCCAATCGGCAAATTACACAAAATGCTTAACTCGCCGAGAAAATCACTTTTTCCCCACAATGAATGGTTGGCAAAAAATAGTTAATTTTGATGCAAGACGTTCTGAAACCAATCGGCAAATTACTCAAAATGCTTAACTTGCCGAGAAAATCACTTTTGTTCCACAATGAATGCCTGGCAAAAAATAGTAAATTTCAATGCAAGCCGTTCTGAAACCAATCGTCAAATTACTCAAAATGCTTAACTCGCCAAGAAAATCAGTTTTTCCCACAATGAATGCCTGGCAAAAAATAGTTCATTTTGATGCAAGCCGTTCTGAAACCAATCGGCAAATGACTCAAAATGCTAAACTCGCCGAGATAATCACTTTTTTCCAACATTGAATGGCTGGCAAAAAATAGTTAATTGTGATGCAAGCCGTTCTGAAACCAATCGGCAAATTACTCAAAATGCTTAACTCGCCGAGAAAATCTCTTTCTTTCCACAATGAATGCCTGGCAAAAAATAGTAAATTTCAAGGCAAGCCGTTCTGAAGCCAATCGGGAAATTACACAAAATGCTTAACTCGCCGAGAAAATAACTTTCTTTCCACAATGAATGTCTGGCAAAAAATAGTTAATTTCAATGCAAGCCGTTCTGAAACCAATCGGCAAATTACTCAAAATGCTTAACTCGCCGAGAAAATCACTTTCTTTCCACAATGAATGCCTGGCAAAAAATAGTAAATTTTAATGCAAGCCGTTCTGAAACCAATCGGCAAATTACTCAAAATGCTTAACTCGCCAAGAAAATCAGTTTTTCCCACAATGAATGCCCGGCAAAAAATAGTTCATTTTGATGCAAGCCGTTCCGAAACCAATCGGCAAATGACTCAAAATGCTAAACTCGCCGAGATAATCACTTTTTTCCAACAAGGAATGGCTGGCAAAAAATAGTTAATTGTGATGCAAGCCGTTCTGAAACCAATCGGCAAATTACTCAAAATGCTTAACTCGCCGAGAAAATCACTTTCTTTCCACAATGAATGCCTGGCAAAAAATAGTAAATTTCAAGGCAAGCCGTTCTGAAGCCAATCGGGAAATTACACAAAATGCTTAACTCGCCGAGAAAATAACTTTCTTTCCACAATGAATGTCTGGCAAAAAATAGTTCATTTTGATGCAAGCCGTTCAGAAACCAATCGGCAAAATGCTTAACGCGACGAGAAAACCACTTTTTCCCCACAATGAATGTCTGGCAATAAATAGTTAATTTCAATGCAAGCCGTTCTGAAACCAATCGGCAAATTACTCAAAATGCTTAACTCGCCGAGAAAATCACTTTCTTTCCACAATGAATGCCTGGCAAAAATAGTAAATTTTAATGCAAGCCGTTCTGAAA
The DNA here is from genome assembly GCF_047496885.1 of Scyliorhinus torazame. Taxonomy (NCBI): domain Eukaryota; kingdom Metazoa; phylum Chordata; class Chondrichthyes; order Carcharhiniformes; family Scyliorhinidae; genus Scyliorhinus; species Scyliorhinus torazame. The sequence continues at coordinate 93,361,997 of NC_092719.1, forward strand.
CCAATCGGCAAATTGCTCAAAATGCTTAACTCGCCAAGAAAATCAGTTTTTCCCACAATGAATTCCCGGCAAAAAATAGTTCATTTTGATGCAAGCCGTTCTGAAACCAATCGGCAAATGACTCAAAATGCTAAACTCGCCGAGATAATCACTTTTTTCCAACAATGAATGGCTGGCAAAAAATAGTTAATTGTGATGCAAGCCGTTCTGAAACCAATCGGCAAATTACTGAAAATGCTTAACTCGCCGAGAAAATCACTTTCTTTCCACAATGAATGCCTGGCAAAAAATAGTAAATTTCAAGGCAAGCCGTTCTGAAGCCAATCGGGAAATTACACAAAATGCTTAACTCGCCGAGAAAATAACTTTCTTTCCACAATGAATATCTGGCAAAAAATAGTAAATTTCAAGGCAAGCCGTTCTGAAGCCAATCGGGAAATTACACAAAATGCTTAACTCGCCGAGAAAATAACTTTCTTTCCACAATGAATGTCTGGCAAAAAATAGTTCATTTTGATGCAAGCCGTTCAGAAAACAATCGGCAAAATGCTTAACGCGACGAGAAAATCACTTTTTCCCCACAATGAATGTCTGGCAATAAATAGTTAATTTCAATGCAAGCCGTTCTGAAACCAATCGGCAAATTACTCAAAATGCTTAACTCGCCGAGAAAATCACTGTTGTTCCACAATGAATGTCTGGCAAAAAATAGTAATTTTTGATGCAAGCCGTTCTGAAGCCAATCGGCAAATTACACAAAATGCTTAACTCGCCGAGAAAATCACTTTCTTTCCACAATGAATATCTGGCAAAAAAGAGTAAATTTCAATGCAAGCCGTTCTGAAACCAATCGGCAAATTACTCAAAATGCTTAACGCGCCGAGAAAATCACTTTTTCCCCACAATGAATGTATGGCAAAAAATAGTTAATTTTGATGCAAGACGTTCTGAAACCAATCGGCAAATTACTCAAAATTCTTAATTCGCCGAGAAAATCACTTTTGTTCCACAATGAATGTCTGGCAATAAATAGTTCATTTTGATGCAAGCCGTTCTGAAGCCAATTGGCAAATTACTCTAAATGCTTAACTCGCCGAGAAAATCACTTTTTTTCCCACAAGGAATGTCTGGCAATAAATAGTTAATTGTGATGCAAGCCGTTCTGAAACCAATCGGCAAATTACTCAAAATGCTTAACTCGCCGAGAAAATCACTTTCTTTCCACAATGAATGCCTGGCAAAAAATAGTAAATTTTAATGCAAACCGTTCTGAAACCAATCGGCAAATTACTCAAAATGCTTAACTCGCCGAGAAAATCACTATTGTTCCACAATGAATGCCTGGCAAAAAATAGTAAATTTCAATGCAAGCCGTTCTGAAACCAATCGGCAAATTACACAAAATGCTTAACTCGCCGAGAAAATCACTTTCATTCCACAATGAATGTCTGGCAAAAAGTAGTAAATTTTAATGCAAGCCGTTCTGAAACCAATCGGCAAATTACTCAAAATGCTTAACTCGCCGAGAAAATCACTTTTGTTCCACAATGAATGTCTGGCAAAAATTAGTTAATTTTGATGCAAGCCGTTCTGAAACCAATCGGCAAATTACTCAAAATGCTAAACTCGCCGAGAAAATCACTTTCTTTCCACAATGAATGCCTGGCAAAAAATAGTAAATATTAATAAAGCCGTTCTGAAACCAATCGGCAAATTACTCAAAATGCTTAACTCGCCGAGAAAATCTCTATTGTTTCACAATGAATGCCTGGCAAAAAATAGTAAATTTCAATGCAAGCCGTTCGGAAACCAATCGGCAAATTACACAAAATGCTTAACTCGCCGAGAAAATCACTTTCATTCCACAATGAATGTCTGGCAAAAAATAGTAAATTTTAATGCAAGCCGTTCTGAAACCAATCGGCAAATTACTCAAAATGCTTAACTCGCCAAGAAAATCAGTTTTTCCCACAATGAATGCCTGGCAAAAAATAGTTCATTATGATGCAAGCCGTTCTGAAACCAATCGGCAAATGACTCAAAATGCTAAACTCGCCGAGATAATCACTTTTTTCCAACATTGAATGGCTGGCAAAAAATAGTTAATTGTGATGCAAGCCGTTCTGAAACCAATCGGCAAATTACTGAAAATGCTTAACTCGCCGAGAAAATCACTTTCTTTCCACAATGAATGCCTGGCAAAAAATAGTAAATTTCAAGGCAAGCCGTTCTGAAGCCAATCGGGAAATTACACAAAATGCTTAACTCGCCGAGAAAATAACTTTCTTTCCACAATGAATGTCTGGCAAAAAATAGTTCATTTTGATGCAAGCCGTTCAGAAACCAATCGGCAAAATGCTTAACGCGACGAGAAAATCACTTTTTCCCCACAATGAATGTCTGGCAATAAATAGTTAATTTCAATGCAAGCCGTTCTGAAACCAATCGGCAAATTACTCAAAATGCTTAACTCGCCGAGAAAATCACTGTTGTTCCACAATGAATGCCTGGCAAAAAAATAGTAAATTTCAATGCAAGCCGTTCTGAAGCCAATCGGCAAATTACACAAAATGCTTAACTCGCCGAGAAAATCACTTTTTCCCCACAATGAATGGTTGGCAAAAAATAGTAAATTGCAGTGCAAGGCGTTCTGAAACTAATGGGCAAATAACTCAAAATGCTTGACGCGCCGAGAAAATCACTTTTTTCCCACAATGAATGCCTGGCAATAAATAGTTAATTTTGATGCAAGACGTTCTGAAACCAATCGGCAAATTACTCAAAACTTGCCGAGAAAATCACTTTTGTTCCACAATGAATGCCTGGCAAAAAATAGTTAATTGTGATGCAAGCCGTTCTGAAACCAATCGGCAAATTGCTCAAAATGCTCAACTCGCCGAGAAAATCACTTTTTTCCCACAATGAATGCCTGGCAAAAAATAGTAAATTTCAATGCAAGCCGTTCTGAAACCAATCGGCAAATTACTCAAAATGCTTAACTCGCCGAGAAAATCACTTTTTTCCCACAATGAAAGTCTGGCAAAAAATAGTAAATTTCAATGCAAGCCGTTCTGAAACCAATCGGCAAATTACTCAAAATGCTTAACTCGCCGAGAAAATCACTGTTGTTCCACAATGAATGCCTGGCAAAAAATAGTAAATTTTGATGCAAGCCGTTCTGAAGCCAATCGGCAAATTACACAAAATGCTTAACTCGCCGAGAAAATCACTTTCTTTCCACAATGAATGTCTGGCAAAAAAGAGTAAATTTCAATGCAAGCCGCTCTGAAACCAATCGGCAAATTACTCAAAATGCTTAACGCGCCGAGAAAATCACTTTTTCCCCACAATGAATGTATGGCAAAAAATAGTTAATTTTGATGCAAGACGTTCTGAAACCAATCGGCAAATTACTCAAAATGCTTAACTCGCCAAGAAAATCAAATTTTCCCACAACGAATGCCTGGCAAAAAATAGTTAATTTTGATGCAAGACGTTCTGAAACCAATCGGCAAATTACTCAAAATTCTTAATTCGCCGAGAAAATCACTTTTGTTCCACAATGAATGTCTGGCAATAAATAGTTCATTTTGATGCAGGACGTTCTGAAACCAATCGGCAAATTACTCAAAATGCTTAACTTGCCGAGAAAATCACTTTTGTTCCACAATGAATGCCTGGCAAAAAATAGTTAATTGTGATGCAAGCCGTTCTGAAACCAATCGGCAAATTACTCAAAATGCTTAACTCGCCGAGAAAATCACTTTCTTTCCACAATGAATGCCTGGCAAAAAATAGTAAATTTTGATGCAAACCGTTCTGAAACCAATCGGCAAATTACTCAAAATGCTTAACTCGCCGAGAAAATCACTATTGTTCCACAATGAATGCCTGGCAAAAAATAGTAAATTTCAATGCAAGCCGTTCTGAAACCAATCGGCAAATTACACAAAATGCTTAACTCGCCGAGAAAATCACTTTCATTCCACAATGAATGTCTGGCAAAAAGTAGTAAATTTTAATGCAAGCCGTTCTGAAACCAATCGGCAAATTACTCAAAATGCTTAACTCGCCAAGAAAATCAGTTTTTCCCACAATGAATGCCTGGCAAAAAATAGTTCATTTTGATGCAAGCCGTTCTGAAACCAATCGGCAAATTACTCAAAATGCTAAACTCGCCGAGATAATCACTTTTTTCCAACAATGAATGGCTGGCAAAAAATAGTAAATTTCAGTGCAAGACGTTCTGAAACTAATGGGCAAATTACTCAAAATGCTTAACTCGCCGAGAAAATCACTTTTGTTCCACAATGAATGTCTGGCAAAAATTAGTTCATTTTGATGCAAGCCGTTCTGAAACCAATCGGCAAATTACTCAAAATGCTAAACTCGCCGAGAAAATCACTTTCTTTCCACAATGAATGCCTGGCAAAAAATAGTAAATATTAATAAAGCCGTTCTGAAACCAATCGGCAAATTACTCAAAATGCTTAACTCGCCGAGAAAATCTCTATTGTTTCACAATGAATGCCTGGCAAAAAATAGTAAATTTCAATGCAAGCCGTTCTGAAACCAATCGGCAAATTACACAAAATGCTTAACTCGCCGAGAAAATCACTTTCATTCCACAATGAATGTCTGGCAAAAAATAGTAAATTTTAATGCAAGCCGTTCTGAAACCAATCGGCAAATTACTCAAAATGCTTAACTCGCCAAGAAAATCAGTTTTTCCCACAATGAATGCCCGGCAAAAAATAGTTCATTTTGATGCAAGCCGTTCCGAAACCAATCGGCAAATGACTCAAAATGCTAAACTCGCCGAGATAATCACTTTTTTCCAACAATGAATGGCTGGCAAAAAATAGTTAATTGTGAAGCAAGCCGTTCTGAAACCAATCGGCAAATTACTCAAAATGCTTAACTCGCCGAGAAAATCACTTTCTTTCCACAATGAATGCCTGGCAAAAAATAGTAAATTTCAAGGCAAGCCGTTCTGAAGCCAATCGGGAAATTACACAAAATGCTTAACTCGCCGAGAAAATAACTTTCTTTCCACAATGAATGTCTGGCAAAAAATAGTTCATTTTGATGCAAGCCGTTCAGAAACCAATCGGCAAAATGCTTAACGCGACGAGAAAACCACTTTTTCCCCACAATGAATGTCTGGCAATAAATAGTTAATTTCAATGCAAGCCGTTCTGAAACCAATCGGCAAATTACTCAAAATGCTTAACTCGCCGAGAAAATCACTATTGTTCCACAATGAATGCCTGGCAAAAAATAGTAAATTTCAATGCAAGCCGTTCTGAAACCAATCGGCAAATTACACAAAATGCTTAACTCGCCGAGAAAATCACTTTCATTCCACAATGAATGTCTGGCAAAAAGTAGTAAATTTTAATGCAAGCCGTTCTGAAACCAATCGGCAAATTACTCAAAATGCTTAACTCGCCAAGAAAATCAGTTTTTCCCACAATGAATGCCTGGCAAAAAATAGTTCATTTTGATGCAAGCCGTTCTGAAACCAATCGGCAAATTACTCAAAATGCTAAACTCGCCGAGATAATCACTTTTTTCCAACAATGAATGGCTGGCAAAAAATAGTAAATTTCAGTGCAAGACGTTCTGAAACTAATGGGCAAATTACTCAAAATGCTTAACTCGCCGAGAAAATCACTTTTGTTCCACAATGAATGTCTGGCAAAAAATAGTTAATTTCAATGCAAGCCGTTCTGAAACCAATCGGCAAATTACTCAAAATGCTTAACTCGCCGGGAAAATCACTTTTGTTCCAGAATGAATGCCTGGCAAAACATAGTGAAATTCAATGCAAGCCGTTCTGAAACCAATCGGCAAATTACTCAAAATGCTGAACTCGCCGGGAAAATCATTTTTGTTCCACAATTAATGGCGGGCAAAAAATAGTTAATTTCAATGCAAGACATTCTGAAACCAATCGGCAAATTACTCAAAATGCTAAACTCGCCGAGAAAATCACTTTCTTTCCACAATGAATGCCTGGCAAAAAATAGTAAATATTAATAAAGCCGTTCTGAAACCAATCGGCAAATTACTCAAAATGCTTAACTCGCCGAGAAAATCTCTATTGTTTCACAATGAATGCCTGGCAAAAAATAGTAAATTTCAATGCAAGCCGTTCTGAAACCAATCGGCAAATTACACAAAATGCTTAACTCGCCGAGAAAATCACTTTCATTCCACAATGAATGTCTGGCAAAAAATAGTAAATTTTAATGCAAGCCGTTCTGAAACCAATCGGCAAATTACTCAAAATGCTTAACTCGCCAAGAAAATCAGTTTTTCCCACAATGAATGCCCGGCAAAAAATAGTTCATTTTGATGCAAGCCGTTCCGAAACCAATCGGCAAATGACTCAAAATGCTAAACTCGCCGAGATAATCACTTTTTTCCAACAATGAATGGCTGGCAAAAAATAGTTAATTGTGAAGCAAGCCGTTCTGAAACCAATCGGCAAATTACTCAAAATGCTTAACTCGCCGAGAAAATCACTTTCTTTCAACAATGAATGCCTGGCAAAAAATAGTAAATTTCAAGGCAAGCCGTTCTGAAGCCAATCGGGAAATTACACAAAATGCTTAACTCGCCGAGAAAATAACTTTCTTTCCACAATGAATGTCTGGCAAAAAATAGTTCATTTTGATGCAAGCCGTTCAGAAACCAATCGGCAAAATGCTTAACGCGACGAGAAAACCACTTTTTCCCCACAATGAATGTCTGGCAATAAATAGTTAATTTCAATGCAAGCCGTTCTGAAACCAATCGGCAAATTACTCAAAATGCTTAACTCGCCAAGAAAATCAGTTTTTCCCACAATGAATGCCCGGCAAAAAATAGTTCATTTTGATGCAAGCCGTTCCGAAACCAATCGGCAAATGACTCAAAATGCTAAACTCGCCGAGATAATCACTTTTTTCCAACAATGAATGGCTGGCAAAAAATAGTTAATTGTGAAGCAAGCCGTTCTGAAACCAATCGGCAAATTACTCAAAATGCTTAACTCGCCGAGAAAATCACTTTCTTTCCACAATGAATGCCTGGCAAAAAATAGTAAATTTCAAGGCAAGCCGTTCTGAAGCCAATCGGGAAATTACACAAAATGCTTAACTCGCCGAGAAAATAACTTTCTTTCCACAATGAATGTCTGGCAAAAAATAGTTCATTTTGATGCAAGCCGTTCAGAAACCAATCGGCAAAATGCTTAACGCGACGAGAAAACCACTTTTTCCCCACAATGAATGTCTGGCAATAAATAGTTAATTTCAATGCAAGCCGTTCTGAAACCAATCGGCAAATTACTCAAAATGCTTAACTCGCCGAGAAAATCACTTTCTTTCCACAATGAATGCCTGGCAAAAATAGTAAATTTTAATGCAAGCCGTTCTGAAACCAATCGGTAAATTACTCAAAATGCTTAACTCGCCAAGAAAATCAGTTTTTCCCACAATGAATTCCCGGCAAAAAATAGTTCATTTTGATGCAAGCCGTTCTGAAACCAATCGGCAAATGACTCAAAATGCTAAACTCGCCGAGATAATCACTTTTTTCCAACAATGAATGGCTGGCAAAAAATAGTTAATTGTGATGCAAGCCGTTCTGAAACCAATCGGCAAATTACTGAAAATGCTTAACTCGCCGAGAAAATCACTTTCTTTCAACAATGAATGCCTGGCAAAAAATAGTAAATTTCAAGGCAAGCCGTTCTGAAGCCAATCGGGAAATTACACAAAATGCTTAACTCGCCGAGAAAATAACTTTCTTTCCACAATGAATGTCTGGCAAAAAATAGTTCATTTTGATGCAAGCCGTTCAGAAACCAATCGGCAAAATGCTTAACGCGACGATAAAATCACTTTTTCCCCACAATGAATGTCTGGCAATAAATAGTTAATTTCAATGCAAGCCGTTCTGAAACCAATCGGCAAATTACTCAAAATGCTTAACTCGCCGAGAAAATCACTATTGTTCCACAATGAATGCCTGGCAAAAAATAGTAAATTTCAATGCAAGCCGTTCTGAAACCAATCGGCAAATTACACAAAATGCTTAACTCGCCGAGAAAATCACTTTTTTCCAACAATGAATGGCTGGCAAAAAATAGTAAATTTCAGTGCAAGACGTTCTGAAACTAATGGGCAAATTACTCAAAATGCTTAACTCGCCGAGAAAATCACTTTTGTTCCACAATGAATGTCTGGCAAAAATTAGTTCATTTTGATGCAAGCCGTTCTGAAACCAATCGGCAAATTACTCAAAATGCTAAACTCGCCGAGAAAATCACTTTCTTTCCACAATGAATGCCTGGCAAAAAATAGTAAATATTAATAAAGCCGTTCTGAAACCAATCGGCAAATTACTCAAAATGCTTAACTCGCCGAGAAAATCTCTATTGTTTCACAATGAATGCCTGGCAAAAAATAGTAAATTTCAATGCAAGCCGTTCTGAAACCAATCGGCAAATTACACAAAATGCTTAACTCGCCGAGAAAATCACTTTCATTCCACAATGAATGTCTGGCAAAAAATAGTAAATTTTAATGCAAGCCGTTCTGAAACCAATCGGCAAATTACTCAAAATGCTTAACTCGCCAAGAAAATCAGTTTTTCCCACAATGAATGCCCGGCAAAAAATAGTTCATTTTGATGCAAGCCGTTCCGAAACCAATCGGCAAATGACTCAAAATGCTAAACTCGCCGAGATAATCACTTTTTTCCAACAATGAATGGCTGGCAAAAAATAGTTAATTGTGAAGCAAGCCGTTCTGAAACCAATCGGCAAATTACTCAAAATGCTTAACTCGCCGAGAAAATCACTTTCTTTCAACAATGAATGCCTGGCAAAAAATAGTAAATTTCAAGGCAAGCCGTTCTGAAGCCAATCGGGAAATTACACAAAATGCTTAACTCGCCGAGAAAATAACTTTCTTTCCACAATGAATGTCTGGCAAAAAATAGTTCATTTTGATGCAAGCCGTTCAGAAACCAATCGGCAAAATGCTTAACGCGACGAGAAAACCACTTTTTCCCCACAATGAATGTCTGGCAATAAATAGTTAATTTCAATGCAAGCCGTTCTGAAACCAATCGGCAAATTACTCAAAATGCTTAACTCGCCGAGAAAATCACTTTCTTTCCACAATGAATGCCCGGCAAAAAATAGTTCATTTTGATGCAAGCCGTTCCGAAACCAATCGGCAAATGACTCAAAATGCTAAACTCGCCGAGATAATCACTTTTTTCCAACAATGAATGGCTGGCAAAAAATAGTTAATTGTGAAGCAAGCCGTTCTGAAACCAATCGGCAAATTACTGAAAATGCTTAACTCGCCGAGAAAATCACTTTCTTTCCACAATGAATGCCTGGCAAAAAATAGTAAATTTCAAGGCAAGCCGTTCTGAAGCCAATCGGGAAATTACACAAAATGCTTAACTCGCCGAGAAAATAACTTTCTTTCCACAATGAATGTCTGGCAAAAAATAGTTCATTTTGATGCAAGCCGTTCAGAAACCAATCGGCAAAATGCTTAACGCGACGAGAAAACCACTTTTTCCCCACAATGAATGTCTGGCAATAAATAGTTAATTTCAATGCAAGCCGTTCTGAAACCAATCGGCAAATTACTCAAAATGCTTAACTCGCCGAGAAAATCACTTTCTTTCCACAATGAATGCCTGGCAAAAATAGTAAATTTTAATGCAAGCCGTTCTGAAACCAATCGGTAAATTACTCAAAATGCTTAACTCGCCAAGAAAATCAGTTTTTCCCACAATGAATTCCCGGCAAAAAATAGTTCATTTTGATGCAAGCCGTTCTGAAACCAATCGGCAAATGACTCAAAATGCTAAACTCGCCGAGATAATCACTTTTTTCCAACAATGAATGGCTGGCAAAAAATAGTTAATTGTGATGCAAGCCGTTCTGAAACCAATCGGCAAATTACTGAAAATGCTTAACTCGCCGAGAAAATCACTTTCTTTCAACAATGAATGCCTGGCAAAAAATAGTAAATTTCAAGGCAAGCCGTTCTGAAGCCAATCGGGAAATTACACAAAATGCTTAACTCGCCGAGAAAATAACTTTCTTTCCACAATGAATGTCTGGCAAAAAATAGTTCATTTTGATGCAAGCCGTTCAGAAACCAATCGGCAAAATGCTTAACGCGACGATAAAATCACTTTTTCCCCACAATGAATGTCTGGCAATAAATAGTTAATTTCAATGCAAGCCGTTCTGAAACCAATCGGCAAATTACTCAAAATGCTTAACTCGCCGAGAAAATCACTATTGTTCCACAATGAATGCCTGGCAAAAAATAGTAAATTTCAATGCAAGCCGTTCTGAAACCAATCGGCAAATTACACAAAATGCTTAACTCGCCGAGAAAATCACTTTTTTCCAACAATGAATGGCTGGCAAAAAATAGTAAATTTCAGTGCAAGACGTTCTGAAACTAATGGGCAAATTACTCAAAATGCTTAACTCGCCGAGAAAATCACTTTTGTTCCACAATGAATGTCTGGCAAAAATTAGTTCATTTTGATGCAAGCCGTTCTGAAACCAATCGGCAAATTACTCAAAATGCTAAACTCGCCGAGAAAATCACTTTCTTTCCACAATGAATGCCTGGCAAAAAATAGTAAATATTAATAAAGCCGTTCTGAAACCAATCGGCAAATTACTCAAAATGCTTAACTCGCCGAGAAAATCTCTATTGTTTCACAATGAATGCCTGGCAAAAAATAGTAAATTTCAATGCAAGCCGTTCTGAAACCAATCGGCAAATTACACAAAATGCTTAACTCGCCGAGAAAATCACTTTCATTCCACAATGAATGTCTGGCAAAAAATAGTAAATTTTAATGCAAGCCGTTCTGAAACCAATCGGCAAATTACTCAAAATGCTTAACTCGCCAAGAAAATCAGTTTTTCCCACAATGAATGCCCGGCAAAAAATAGTTCATTTTGATGCAAGCCGTTCCGAAACCAATCGGCAAATGACTCAAAATGCTAAACTCGCCGAGATAATCACTTTTTTCCAACAATGAATGGCTGGCAAAAAATAGTTAATTGTGAAGCAAGCCGTTCTGAAACCAATCGGCAAATTACTCAAAATGCTTAACTCGCCGAGAAAATCACTTTCTTTCAACAATGAATGCCTGGCAAAAAATAGTAAATTTCAAGGCAAGCCGTTCTGAAGCCAATCGGGAAATTACACAAAATGCTTAACTCGCCGAGAAAATAACTTTCTTTCCACAATGAATGTCTGGCAAAAAATAGTTCATTTTGATGCAAGCCGTTCAGAAACCAATCGGCAAAATGCTTAACGCGACGAGAAAACCACTTTTTCCCCACAATGAATGTCTGGCAATAAATAGTTAATTTCAATGCAAGCCGTTCTGAAACCAATCGGCAAATTACTCAAAATGCTTAACTCGCCGAGAAAATCACTTTCTTTCCACAATGAATGCCCGGCAAAAAATAGTTCATTTTGATGCAAGCCGTTCCGAAACCAATCGGCAAATGACTCAAAATGCTAAACTCGCCGAGATAATCACTTTTTTCCAACAAGGAATGGCTGGCAAAAAATAGTTAATTGTGATGCAAGCCGTTCTGAAACCAATCGGCAAATTACTGAAAATGCTTAACTCGCCGAGAAAATCACTTTCTTTCCACAATGAATGCCTGGCAAAAAATAGTAAATTTCAAGGCAAGCCGTTCTGAAGCCAATCGGGAAATTACACAAAATGCTTAACTCGCCGAGAAAATAACTTTCTTTCCACAATGAATGTCTGGCAAAAAATAGTTCATTTTGATGCAAGCCGTTCAGAAACCAATCGGCAAAATGCTTAACGCGACGAGAAAACCACTTTTTCCCCACAATGAATGTCTGGCAATAAATAGTTAATTTCAATGCAAGCCGTTCTGAAACCAATCGGCAAATTACTCAAAATGCTTAACTCGCCGAGAAAATCACTTTCTTTCCACAATGAATGCCTGGCAAAAATAGTAAATTTTAATGCAAGCCGTTCTGAAACCAATCGGCAAATTACTCAAAATGCTTAACTCGCCAAGAAAATCAGTTTTTCCCACAATGAATTCCCGGCAAAAAATAGTTCATTTTGATGCAAGCCGTTCTGAAACCAATCGGCAAATGACTCAAAATGCTAAACTCGCCGAGATAATCACTTTTTTCCAACAATGAATGGCTGGCAAAAAATAGTTAATTGTGATGCAAGCCGTTCTGAAACCAATCGGCAAATTACTGAAAATGCTTAACTCGCCGAGAAAATCACTTTCTTTCCACAATGAATGCCTGGCAAAAAATAGTAAATTTCAAGGCAAGCCGTTCTGAAGCCAATCGGGAAATTACACAAAATGCTTAACTCGCCGAGAAAATAACTTTCTATCCACAATGAATGTCTGGCAAAAAATAGTTCATTTTGATGCAAGCCGTTCAGAAAGCAATCGGCAAAATGCTTAACGCGACGAGAAAATCACTTTTTCCCCACAATGAATGTCTGGCAATAAATAGTTAATTTCAATGCAAGCCGTTCTGAAACCAATCGGCAAATTACTCAAAATGCTTAACTCGCCGAGAAAATCACTGTTGTTCCACAATGAATGCCTGGCAAAAAATAGTTAATTTCAATGCAAGCCGTTCTGAAACCAATCGGCAAATTACTCAAAATGCTTAACTCGCCGAGAAAATCACTTTCTTTCCACAATGAATGCCTGGCAAAAAATAGTAAATTTTAATGCAAGCCGTTCTGAAACCAATCGGCAAATTACTCAAAATGCTTAACTCGCCGAGAAAATCACTGTTGTTCCACAATGAATGCCTGGCAAAAAATAGTAAATTTCAATGCAAGCCGTTCTGAAGCCAATCGGCAAATTACACAAAATGCTTAACTCGCCGAGAAAATCACTTTTTCCCCACAATGAATGGTTGGCAAAAAATAGTAAATTGCAGTGCAAGATGTTCTGAAACTAATGGGCAAATAACTCAAAATGCTTGACGCGCCGAGAAAATCACTTTTTTCCCACAATGAATGCCTGGCAATAAATAGTTAATTTTGATGCAAGACGTTCTGAAACCAATCGGCAAATTACTCAAAATGCTTAACTCGCCGAGAAAATCACTTTCTTTCCACAATGAATGCCTGGCAAAAAATAGTAAATATTAATAAAGCCGTTCTGAAACCAATCGGCAAATTACTCAAAATGCTTAACTCGCCGAGAAAATCTCTATTGTTTCACAATGAATGCCTGGCAAAAAATAGTAAATTTCAATGCAAGCCGTTCTGAAACCAATCGGCAAATTACACAAAATGCTTAACTCGCCGAGAAAATCACTTTCATTCCACAATGAATGTCTGGCAAAAAATAGTAAATTTTAATGCAAGCCGTTCTGAAACCAATCGGCAAATTACTCAAAATGCTTAACTCGCCAAGAAAATCAGTTTTTCCCACAATGAATGCCCGGCAAAAAATAGTTCATTTTGATGCAAGCCGTTCCGAAACCAATCGGCAAATGACTCAAAATGCTAAACTCGCCGAGATAATCACTTTTTTCCAACAATGAATGGCTGGCAAAAAATAGTTAATTGTGAAGCAAGCCGTTCTGAAACCAATCGGCAAATTACTCAAAATGCTTAACTCGCCGAGAAAATCACTTTCTTTCCACAATGAATGCCTGGCAAAAAATAGTAAATTTCAAGGCAAGCCGTTCTGAAGCCAATCGAGAAATTACACAAAATGCTTAACTCGCCGAGAAAATAACTTTCTTTCCACAATGAATGTCTGGCAAAAAATAGTTCATTTTGATGCAAGCCGTTCAGAAACCAATCGGCAAAATGCTTAACGCGACGAGAAAACCACTTTTTCCCCCACAATGAATGTCTGGCAATAAATAGTTAATTTCAATGCAAGCCGTTCTGAAACCAATCGGCAAATTACTCAAAATGCTTAACTCGCCGAGAAAATCACTTTCTTTCCACAATGAATGCCTGGCAAAAATAGTAAATTTTAATGCAAGCCGTTCTGAAACCAATCGGTAAATTACTCAAAATGCTTAACTCGCCAAGAAAATCAGTTTTTCCCACAATGAATTCCCGGCAAAAAATAGTTCATTTTGATGCAAGCCGTTCTGAAACCATTCGGCAAATGACTCAAAATGCTAAACTCGCCGAGATAATCACTTTTTTCCAACAATGAATGGCTGGCAAAAAATAGTTAATTGTGATGCAAGCCGTTCTGAAACCAATCGGCAAATTACTGAAAATGCTTAACTCGCCGAGAAAATCACTTTTTTCCAACAATGAATGCCTGGCAAAAAATAGTAAATTTCAAGGCAAGCCGTTCTGAAGCCAATCGGGAAATTACACAAAATGCTTAACTCGCCGAGAAAATAACTTTCTTTCCACAATGAATGTCTGGCAAAAAATAGTTCATTTTGATGCAAGCCGTTCAGAAACCAATCGGCAAAATGCTTAACGCGACGAGAAAATCACTTTTTCCCCACAATGAATGTCTGGCAATAAATAGTTAATTTCAATGCAAGCCGTTCTGAAACCAATCGGCAAATTACTCAAAATGCTTAACTCGCCGAGAAAATCACTATTGTTCCACAATGAATGCCTGGCAAAAAATAGTAAATTTCAATGCAAGCCGTTCTGAAACCAATCGGCAAATTACACAAAATGCTTAACTCGCCGAGAAAATCACTTTCATTCCACAATGAATGTCTGGCAAAAAGTAGTAAATTTTAATGCAAGCCGTTCTGAAACCAATCGGCAAATTACTCAAAATGCTTAACTCGCCAAGAAAATCAGTTTTTCCCACAATGAATGCCTGGCAAAAAATAGTTCATTTTGATGCAAGCCGTTCTGAAACCAATCGGCAAATTACTCAAAATGCTAAACTCGCCGAGATAATCACTTTTTTCCAACAATGAATGGCTGGCAAAAAATAGTAAATTTCAGTGCAAGACGTTCTGAAACCAATCGGCAAATTACTCAAAATGCTTAACTCGCCGAGAAAATCACTTTCTTTCCACAATGAATGCCTCGCAAAAAATAGTAAATTTCAAGGCAAGCCGTTCTGAAGCCAATCGAGAAATTACACAAAATGCTTAACTCGCCGAGAAAATAACTTTCTTTCCACAATGAATGTCTGGCAAAAAATAGTTCATTTTGATGCAAGCCGTTCAGAAACCAATCGGCAAAATGCTTAACGCGACGAGAAAACCACTTTTTCCCCCACAATGAATGTCTGGCAATAAATAGTTAATTTCAATGCAAGCCGTTCTGAAACCAATCGGCAAATTACTCAAAATGCTTAACTCGCCGAGAAAATCACTTTCTTTCCACAATGAATGCCTGGCAAAAATAGTAAATTTTAATGCAAGCCGTTCTGAAACCAATCGGTAAATTACTCAAAATGCTTAACTCGCCAAGAAAATCAGTTTTTCCCACAATGAATTCCCGGCAAAAAATAGTTCATTTTGATGCAAGCCGTTCTGAAACCAATCGGCAAATGACTCAAAATGCTAAACTCGCCGAGATAATCACTTTTTTCCAACAATGAATGGCTGGCAAAAAATAGTTAATTGTGATGCAAGCCGTTCTGAAACCAATCGGCAAATTACTGAAAATGCTTAACTCGCCGAGAAAATCACTTTTTTCCAACAATGAATGCCTGGCAAAAAATAGTAAATTTCAAGGCAAGCCGTTCTGAAGCCAATCGGGAAATTACACAAAATGCTTAACTCGCCGAGAAAATAACTTTCTTTCCACAATGAATGTCTGGCAAAAAATAGTTCATTTTGATGCAAGCCGTTCAGAAACCAATCGGCAAAATGCTTAACGCGACGAGAAAATCACTTTTTCCCCACAATGAATGTCTGGCAATAAATAGTTAATTTCAATGCAAGCCGTTCTGAAACCAATCGGCAAATTACTCAAAATGCTTAACTCGCCGAGAAAATCACTATTGTTCCACAATGAATGCCTGGCAAAAAATAGTAAATTTCAATGCAAGCCGTTCTGAAACCAATCGGCAAATTACACAAAATGCTTAACTCGCCGAGAAAATCACTTTCATTCCACAATGAATGTCTGGCAAAAAGTAGTAAATTTTAATGCAAGCCGTTCTGAAACCAATCGGCAAATTACTCAAAATGCTTAACTCGCCAAGAAAATCAGTTTTTCCCACAATGAATGCCTGGCAAAAAATAGTTCATTTTGATGCAAGCCGTTCTGAAACCAATCGGCAAATTACTCAAAATGCTAAACTCGCCGAGATAATCACTTTTTTCCAACAATGAATGGCTGGCAAAAAATAGTAAATTTCAGTGCAAGACGTTCTGAAACTAATGGGCAAATTACTCAAAATGCTTAACTCGCCGAGAAAATCACTTTTGTTCCACAATGAATGTCTGGCAAAAATTAGTTCATTTTGATGCAAGCCGTTCTGAAACCAATCGGCAAATTACTCAAAATGCTAAACTCGCCGAGAAAATCACTTTCTTTCCACAATGAATGCCTGGCAAAAAATAGTAAATATTAATAAAGCCGTTCTGAAACCAATCGGCAAATTACTCAAAATGCTTAACTCGCCGAGAAAATCTCTATTGTTTCACAATGAATGCCTGGCAAAAAATAGTAAATTTCAATGCAAGCCGTTCTGAAACCAATCGGCAAATTACACAAAATGCTTAACTCGCCGAGAAAATCACTTTCATTCCACAATGAATGTCTGGCAAAAAATAGTAAATTTTAATGCAAGCCGTTCTGAAACCAATCGGCAAATTACTCAAAATGCTTAACTCGCCAAGAAAATCAGTTTTTCCCACAATGAATGCCCGGCAAAAAATAGTTCATTTTGATGCAAGCCGTTCCGAAACCAATCGGCAAATGACTCAAAATGCTAAACTCGCCGAGATAATCACTTTTTTCCAACAATGAATGGCTGGCAAAAAATAGTTAATTGTGAAGCAAGCCGTTCTGAAACCAATCGGCAAATTACTCAAAATGCTTAACTCGCCGAGAAAATCACTTTCTTTCCACAATGAATGCCTGGCAAAAAATAGTAAATTTCAAGGCAAGCCGTTCTGAAGCCAATCGGGAAATTACACAAAATGCTTAACTCGCCGAGAAAATAACTTTCTTTCCACAATGAATGTCTGGCAAAAAATAGTTCATTTTGATGCAAGCCGTTCAGAAACCAATCGGCAAAATGCTTAACGCGACGAGAAAACCACTTTTTCCCCACAATGAATGTCTGGCAATAAATAGTTAATTTCAATGCAAGCCGTTCTGAAACCAATCGGCAAATTACTCAAAATGCTTAACTCGCCGAGAAAATCACTTTCTTTCCACAATGAATGCCCGGCAAAAAATAGTTCATTTTGATGCAAACCGTTCCGAAACCAATCGGCAAATGACTCAAAATGCTAAACTCGCCGAGATAATCACTTTTTTCCAACAAGGAATGGCTGGCAAAAAATAGTTAATTGTGATGCAAGCCGTTCTGAAACCAATCGGCAAATTACTCAAAATGCTTAACTCGCCGAGAAAATCACTTTCTTTCCACAATGAATGCCTGGCAAAAAATAGTAAATTTCAAGGCAAGCCGTTCTGAAGCCAGTCGGGAAATTACACAAAATGCTTAACTCGCCGAGAAAATAACTTTCTTTCCACAATGAATGTCTGGCAAAAAATAGTTCATTTTGATGCAAGCCGTTCAGAAACCAATCGGCAAAATGCTTAACGCGACGAGAAAACCACTTTTTCCCCACAATGAATGTCTGGCAATAAATAGTTAATTTCAATGCAAGCCGTTCTGAAACCAATCGGCAAATTACTCAAAATGCTTAACTCGCCGAGAAAATCACTTTCTTTCCACAATGAATGCCTGGCAAAAATAGTAAATTTTAATGCAAGCCGTTCTGAAACCAATCGGCAAATTACTCAAAATGCTTAACTCGCCAAGAAAATCAGTTTTTCCCACAATGAATTCCCGGCAAAAAATAGTTCATTTTCATGCAAGCCGTTCTGAAACCAATCGGCAAATGA